>NC_025997.2:39716366-39723627 GCF_000442705.2 Elaeis guineensis
GCCAAAGTAGATTTGATTACAAATCTGTCACCACCCAAATTAGTCAAAGAAATTTGCTCATTCTTAGGACATGCTGGCTTCTATAGGAGGTTCATCAAAAATTTTAGTAAAATAGCTCGACCACTGACCAATCTTCTTGCTAAAGACATCAAATTTAATTTCACTTCTGAGTGCCTCAAGTCTTTTGAACATCTTAAAAAGGCACTGACATCTGCACCCATCATTCATCCACCTGATTGGACTCAACCCTTTGAACTCATGTGTGATGCATCTGATCATGCCATCGGAGCTATTTTAGGACAAAGAATTGATAAACCATCACGAGTTATTTATTATGCTAGTAGAACCCTTAATGATGCGCAGCTTAACTATTCAACCACTGAAAAAGAGTTTTTGGCTATTGTCTTTGCTCTAAAAAAATTTAGATCTTATTTGATTGGATCACATGTCATTATATACACTGATCACTCAGCCATTAGACATCTCTTGACAAAGAAAGATGCAAAAGCACGTTTGATCCGATGGATTTTACTTCTTCAAGAATTTGATCTAGAAATCAGGGATAAGAAAGGAACCAAAAATGTAGTGGCTGATCACCAGTCCCGATTGACTGATGCACCCTCTAATGAACTATCAATAGAAGAATCTTTTTCTGATGAACAACTCATGTCCATGACCAAAGAACTATGGTACACTGATATTGTCAATTACTTGGCCACTGGTAGGATTCCTTCTTATTGGAACACTCAGGACAAATACAAATTCTTTGCTCAAATAAAGTATTTTATTTGGGATGATCCATATCTGTTTAAACAATGTCCTGATCAAATCATTAGAAGATGTATCCCGAACCATGAGATCAACAGTATCTTATCTTTTTGTCATGACCAAGCCTGTGGTGGCCACTTTGGAGCCAAGAAAACTGCTACACAAATTCTTCAATGTGGATTTTACTGGCTCAATTTGTTTAAAGATGCACATGAGTACTGTAAAAGTTGCACTAGATGTCAACAAGTAGGATGGATCACAAAAAGAGATATGATGTCATTAAATCCAATCTTAGTTATTGAGATTTTTGATGTATGGGGAATCGATTTTATGGGACCACTTCCAAATTCTTTCAGAAATGAATATATCTTAGTGGCTGTCGATTATGTGTCCAAATGGGTAGAAGCTATGCCATGTAGATTGAATGATAGTAAAATTGTTATCAAATTTTTAAAAGAAAATATTCTCTCTCATTTTGGAATTCTTAGAGCCATTATAAGTGATCAGGGAACACATTTTTATAATCAAACCTTTGCAACCCTAATGAAGAAATACAACATCACCCATAAATTGGCCACACCCCATCACCCCCAGACTAGTGGACAAGTTGAAGTTTCTAATCGTCAAATCAAATAAATCCTAGAGAAGACTGTAAGCACCAATAGAAAAGATTGGTCATTGAAGCTAGTAGATGCTCTTTGAGCATATCGCACTGCCTTCAAAACCAACTTAGGAATGTCTCCTTACAGGCTTATGTTTGGTAAAGCATGTCACTTGCCAGTAGAGCTTGAACATAGAGCTATGTGGGCCATCAAAAAGCTAAACATGGATCTAGATGAGGCTGGACAACATAGGAAGTTACAAATTGATGAACTTGAGGAAATCAGGAATGAGGCATACGACAATGCTAAGATATACAAAGAACGAACTAAGGTGTTTCATGATCGAGCAATGCTTAGAAAATCATTCTCATCTGGTCAAAAAGTTCTTTTGTATAACTTTAGGCTACATTTATTTCTTGAAAAACTTAGATCTAGATGGACAGGGCCTTATATTGTAAAAGAGATTTTTTCTCATGGAGCTGTAGAAATCAAAAACCCAAGCAATAGTGCTACTTTTACAGTAAATGGATAACGATTGAAACCATTCTTGGAATTGCCTACTAAAATTGAGGAGGAGGCCATGGTTCTCCGTGAGCCTATTTATTCTAATTGATTCTGTATCTCAGGTTCAGTCTGGCTGAAGACTTAAAACTTAGCACTTTCTGGGAGGCAACCCAGTTTTTAGTTTTTGCTTTTACTTTCTTTTGCATTATGTTCAGGTTAATCAAGGCTTGCTTTGTATGGATTTGAAGGCAATATTGGCTAAAATAGGAGAAGCACCAATTTTGAAAAAAAAACTGCTAGATCTGGTGACATCCCTCCTTTTTCTTTCTCTTTTTATGCACCATTCATTTTTTCTACTCCATTGAGGATAATGCCGATTAAGTTGGAGAAAAAATATTTTTAAAATATTAAAAAAAAAAATTATTTTCAAAAGTCCTCAAGTAAGTTAGTATTTAGCATTTAAGCACCAGATTATATTTAAGAATTGAGTTAAATCAAGCATATTTTAAAAGAAAATTGATATACAGATTAGAGAGTTGTGAGATATCGAGGGATCAAGTATTAAGAAAACTCAATAAAGAGTTAAGTTTAGAACTTAAACAGTTTTCTTTGAGCATTTCTAAATTTTTCTACCAGCATCAAAGAAGAGTTAACTTCTTATGGACTTGTGTAGGATAACTATATGTTTCTTCATATATATATATATAAAAAAAAATTTTATTGTAAAGTTAGTTTTAACTCGTAGCCTGTTTGATTCAAGCAAGTAGGTCCGAGGAGTATTCTATACCTAGTGCCCTAAAGCCATCTGGTTTGAGAGTCATTGGCTGAAAACTCGCTACATGGGTCAAACAGAAAGCTTAAGGAGTTTAAACATTCAATAGCGGTATAATATTAAAAAAAAGAAAAAAAATATAATTAATAAATGAAGGACAGAAATAACAATATACTTGTCCAGATGAAGGTTAATAATTTGGAGATTAAGATTGCGATAATTTAGAAAAGTTCAAAAAAGGTTTAGTGTTCTTAGTTTAACTCTTGTATTGACTAGTATTAATACCCCAATGACATATCTCATTTACACTCTACTGAACATCAGTGGCCTTTTTAAAATTGTTTGGTGAAATTTGAGACTTTAAGTTAAATGGTACTTAAATCTAAATTCTTTCTTTACTCGAGGACGAGCAAAGTTCAAGTTGGAGAGTGTGATAAGTGGTATATTTTATATTTATTGAAGATATTTTTGGTAATTTATGGTGCTAACATCTTCTTAAAAACCCTAATTTCATGAATTTATTGAATTTTTCCAAAAAATAAGTGATTTTGAAAAAAAATATGAAATTAGATATATTTATAAAAAATATATGTTAATTTAATTGAGCAATTTAAGAACCAAAATGAAGAGAAATTTTTGAGAAATTTAATGTATATTTTTTTTAATTTTTCAGATGAAAATCGAAGCAAAAATGGAGCTAAAATACTCTAAAAAAATAAAAAATATTACCTCCGATGCACGGTGGACCGGTCGGTCGGTCCACAGAGCCAGGGCACGGTCCACAGGAATAGTTACGCGGTCCACAGGCACGGCTCATAGCGAGAGAAAGATTCTAGGTGCGATCCAACAGTTGAGATTTAATCCGACCCAGATCCGACGGTTCAGACTCGTTGTCGACTTTGAATAGGACTCATTTGTGCGATCCGATGGCCCAGAAGCAATCCATCATGCGATCCAATGGCTGTTATCGCTCCCGACTGTGTTAAGAACTCTTTTGCGCGATCTGATGGCCAGAACTTCATCAGAACCCAGATCGGACGGCTGACATTTGATTCGACCCTGATAAGGATTATAACTCTAATTTTTTAGCTGATCTGGGTGGTCCAAGCTTGATCCGACGGCCAGAAAAATTCTTAGAAGATTAATATATTTTCTAAGGGTTTTAGGACTCCTTTTGTGATCAGAAAAATATGAAAAAATTACCTATAAATAGGGGGTCTGGGAATAAGCTTGGAAGGAGAAAAAAAATTAGAGAAAAAGCAAGGAAAAAATAGAGAAAAAATTTAAAGGGCTTTAGGGATCAAATATTAGGAGATTATGGAGCTAGAGAGCTTGATGCGTGGCTAAATCCCTTTAATCCAGGAATATGATGAAGCCTATAAATGGGTTTTTATTTATTTTTTTTTTGTATTTAATTTTTATATAATAAAATTATGTTTTTATTTCATATCTTTTTATTTTCTTTTGAGGTATTGATCCAGCCTACACGGCCTATATCCTCTATTGACGTGCCGTGATCCCTGGATATGGTACATGCTTTGAAGAGATAGATCGTGGTATGTTAGATTGAATCTTAGATCTTGTAATTAAATTTAGATAGTTTATACTCCAATAGGATGAGTAGTGATCTACTGATACAGTTCGTATCCCTTAGAGATAAACTATACTAATACCATAATTACAAGAATTAAATATTATAATATAGAAAAAAAAGAAGAAAATAAATCTCTTTGCATGGTGGATTCAAAATTTTTGAATTATTTCTCTAAATTATTTTCTTTCATAATTTAATTTACACTTTTGATTTTTTTTTTCTATTCTATTTCTTGTTAATCCTTCTATAATTAATTCTCTTTTTATTTCTTCTTAAAAGAAAAAGATAATCGCCCTAGATCTCTGTGGAAACGATCCCTACTCACCCTATCTATATAGTTTGAGTTGGTTTTTATTCTTGACCACCTACGACAGCGATCAAGGATCTAGTTCTAACTCCTTGTGCTGGATCACTAATTATTAATTCTTTACGGTGATTGTGCACAATCCTCCATTTTCTTGGAAGATTATCTGTCTTGAGGTTGTTCTTGAATGTTTTGATCATTAATGCTTTCATCCTCATGTTTTTCATCCATGTGATCCTTATTTTGTTCATCTGAGTCATTTAGGCTGAGCTCTTTCATTTCATCTTTTATGATACCTGCATCATCAACACTCTCTCTCTTTCTTGATGGAAGATCATTAGTTTCATCAAAGACAACATGAATTGATTCTTCCACTACTAGTGTTCTTTTATTAAATATTCTAAAAGCTTTATTAAAAGTGGAGTAGTCAAAAAAGATAGCTTCATCAGATTTAGCATCAAATTTACCTAAGCTATCTTTGCCATTATTTAAAACAAAATATTGGCAACCAAAAATATGAAAATAATCTATATTAGACTTTCTACCCTTCCATAATTTATAAGGTGTTTTCTTTAAAATTGGTCTTATTAAGGTACAGTTTAGAATGTAACATGATATATTACATTTTTATAGTAATTATTATTATTAGTTTTTAATGATTTTGATGAAATTGGTATAATAATTAACTAAATAAATATAAGAACCTGATATATTTTATGTCAATTGCAGGTAATTGAGCCAGGTCACACCTAATTGGGCTTAACCATGTTTTAAAGGTCAAATTAAGTGAAATTGGTTGAGTCTGACTCAGTAGGGTTTGTTATCCGGATTCATCAGGTCTTGCATCAAAATCAGAGTCCATCTCAAAGCAGAATAACCAAATCAAGATATCAATGGACCCCACACCTTATCCTTTTTGGCATCATCAGCCAGAAAAGAAACTAGAGGTGCAAGAAATAAATCAAGCAGTTAATCTCTCCCACCTAGTCAACCAATCTAAATTCTGGATATTTTGGTGTGAGGACCCCTAAAAGGCAAGCTACAGGACTCCAAATTGAGCAAGATTAGATCCTACAGAATTTTAAGAGAAGCAAGAAAGGAACATAATTTACAGAATTAAATTTGGATTTTAGATGAGGTGGCTACAGTAGGTTAAAGTTGGTAACAATGTTGGACACAATAAGAAACACCCGATACACCCAGATTCTTCTTAGTGTTTCTTGGCACAAAGATCTGATATGGCAACCAATTTTGGGTGGCAAAGAGCTATCTTGGAAAGAATTAAATGAAAGAAAATTAGAGTCCAAACTAATTCTGCATGAGGAGCAAACTGAGAAAGAATTGAAACTAATTCTTGGAAAACTTGATTTGGACAGCCGAAACCTTACTTTATTTTGCAGATTTTGTGGACCCAGGAAGGAAGAAATTCTTTGTCTCTAATTAACCATGCCTCCTTTCCTTCTTTTACTATGGAAATTATAATAAAATCAAAAAATTTGGGCAGCATAAGGAGTAGATGCCTGGTGGTTGCTTAAAGCCTATCCAAAGGAGGAGAGATTCTATACCAAATAGAAAGAATGATATATAGAATAAAATCATGGGAAAAATACCACCTTAACCCTAGCCCTAGCCTTATTTAAGGATCCTAAAACACCAGCAAGAGGGAAGAGGAGAATCATCTTTGAAAGCTAGAAATCAAGCAAGGAGAGTTTGGAGTATCTGGAAGATTTGAAGAGAGGATTCATTCGGCTCTGCAATTCCTTCAGAGTTTTTAATTCTTTCTCTTGTTTACTTTGAATTTATTTTCTAGAACTCATTGTTAGGATGATTTTGGAGTTTTATTCAAGTAAACTTGAGTTTGATTTTGATATGATGAAAAGCTAAATTTCTAGCTAGGGTACCTGATGTAGCTTGGATTTAATTTCAATTCCAGAATCTTGTATTAATTTTCTTTGTTAATGCAATTGCTTGTTATTTGCACTTAATGCTTTTAAGTATTATTATCTTTGGTACTTGATTGATTTTGATTTATAATTGGTACTGGGAAGGAAGATTATAAATTGGAGTTAATAACAAATATCATCAGAATAATAATTGGAGCGGGAGCAGAAGATTTGACCTGTGGGATCTTGAAAATAATCACTGTACTTATTGAACTAATTAAAATCTATTTTACTATTGGAAGATAGATTATAGGTTTTAATTAGTATATTTAATAAGACTCAGGAGAGATTATTAAATAATTTAAGATTATTTATCCTTGCATTAATAATTAAATTTGGATTATTAATCGAAATAGCTGGAATTGATAATTGGTCCAAGTGAAATCAGATATACCCTAGTGCTTTATCAATCAAATTTTGATTCAGCTTTCATTGAGTTCTTTAGAGTTAATTTTATTTTTCACTGTCATTCAGTTTTGATCGTTTAGATATTAGTAAAATTAGCATTCATTTTTGGTAATTAAAATCAGTCCTCATGGGAACGATCTCTTATTTATCATTATATTACTTGAGCGATTTCGTGCACTTGCGAAATAGGCTATCAAGCTTTTGGCACCGTTGCCGGGGACTGATGCTTTAATATCAAGAATAGTTGATTTTACTAGTAATCTAGATATTTTATTTCTTAGATATTAAAAAAAAAATCACTGACATTTCATAACACTTAACTAATATAGTATAACCAAAAATATTAAAAAAAAAAAATCAAACTTG
>NC_025997.2:40096246-40185192 GCF_000442705.2 Elaeis guineensis
TTTATATGGATTTAGAGAAATCCTATTAGTTCATGTTAACCTTGCTAGCACTTAGGTGAACTCAATTCCTCTTATGGTTGGTTTGCTTATATGATAAGCTTTAGCCAATTTCTACACTTAATTTGAATCTAGTTGAATTTAATTCAATAGCCTCTAATGATTGGATGCTTAATTTATAACTTGGATTAAATCAAGAAAGAGTTTTTTAATTTTATTCATCTTGATTTGATCAAGAACCCTTGAAGTGAATTTATGAAATCATGTGGACTGATTTGAAAATTTTTAATTAGATCTCATATGATGGGATGCCTAGCATTGGGTGTGGGCATGGGTGAATAATGGGTGGCGTCCCATTTACTTGGTCCAAGTATTTTAAAGCTAGGACTTCTAATATGATTAGGAGGAGGGATCCTAATTTGATTAGTACACCCTTATATTATCTATTTAAAGGATCTTGTCCTATCTCTTTTGATTATCTCATAATCTATCATCCCTTGCCGCCACCCTTATTATGCCCAATGCCTCCCCTCTTCTTTCTCTCTCTAGTCCTTGCCCTCTCTCTTTAGGCATCTCCTATTGGATCTAAAAGAGAGGTGGTGGGCAGCATCTTCTTCCTTGGTGTCAAAGGTTGGGGCCAAGGTTGTTAGTTTTATCTTTTTCTTCTCAAGTTTGTTGGAAGTTAGTTACAACGACTTCTTAGCTATTATTTTTCTTGATTAGTTGAGGGATGAAAAAAGATTCTTGACTTCTTCAAAAATAAAAAAGAAAAGATCAAAAGGGTTCAAGAATTGATCTCTATCTAGGCTTGGTTCAAGCCTATTCGAGCCTTCAATTTAAGCAAGCAGAATTCAAAAGAAAATAATTCAGGTCAGTCCTGTGGATATCCGTAGAGGTATGATGTTTGTGCTACTGATTTAAATCTTGCTCAACCTTGAGATCTAGAGATTGAATTGGATTCAACTCTAGTTATAGATTTGTGGCAAAAGAAAAAGTGATTCAAGTATGTGAATTGATTACAAATTTTTTATATTCATCCTAAAATCAGTTTATGTTAATTTCAGCATATGAACTAGATCCATAGGTATTTTCATATGATGAATGCATGATTAGATTAAAATTATTTTAATTTAATTTTTTACTATATTTTAGATTTAAAAAATTTTTAAAATCCACATGCACTATCATGTATAGAAAATCCAACAGATAGGCAACATCGTAGGGTGAAGTTCCTATTACTATAGGAGGCTATCTCGAACAGATTCAGATCAGGTAGTCACAACATATGATAGAGATGGGATCGAGCATATGATAGAGATGGGATCGAATGGCCTAACTCGACTCTCATGTTTGTCCATCCATGAGCAGCCAGACATTTATCCTAGGGCATGGGGGCGAGATCATCCATAAGCTGTCAAAGTTATGTGGATATCGAATATTGAGTTGAGATAAAGATTGTTAGATTTTAGCACCTCAAATTCAACCCACAATAGTGAAGCTCAGAGACACGGCCTGCAAGCATGCAGGCCTGCAGGCATAGCCCATGGGTGCGTGAGGCCTGCAGTGTGCGGCCCATCCTGGCGCACGGTCTACATTCAACCCAGGATGCGTGAGGTGCGGTCCAAGCACACACCTCATGCAGTCCACCGCGTTTCACATGGACCGCACGATCAAGGAGGGAGAGATGCAATCCACAGGGGCATTTCATGCGGTCTATGCACGGTCCGTCGCACAGAATGCATGATGGAGCAGCTGCAGGAGATTGTGGGTGCAATCAGATGGTTCGGATGGGTTCTAGAGTCCTAACAGAACTCTTTGCACGTCTTGGATGTGATTTAGACTCTAATTTAGGATTTTTAAAGGGGCAGATAGCTGTAGAGTTTTGAGAGAGCAGCTGCTAGCAGCAGAGAGTCTCTTGGAGGTTATTTTGAGAGCTTTGTGAGGATTTTGTGCTTCTTATTGAGAGAGAGATTGATGTATGAGAGCTGAGAGATTGTGATCTCCTCTTATATTTATTCTTTTCTCTCATAATGAAGCTTACATGCCCCGTGAAGGTAAGCTTTGAACTGATCCATGTTATTCGATTATGTTTTTTGTACATCTCTCTTCTTTTTTTCTCTTGTAGTATCTACATCATCACCAATATTTGCAATCTTGGGTGGAGATTGTATTTCGCATTTGTGAGGGATCCTCCCAATAGGGTGTGACAAAAAGTCACAAGATCCATCACTCTTGATGCTGTTTAGGTGGCAAAATCTGACAACTCAGTGATTAAATCAATGCCATCGATGGTTTATATACAAATAGACTGTTGTCTGTTACTTTCTCCCACTTTGGTCTACTAGATTTCCTGCCATCCTACTATCGGTTGCCTTTTTGCCATTGCTGTTGTCAAAGGAAGGCTTTTCCCTCATCAGTATCATCTTTTCTGGCACCAATGGTTGCTATCATTTCTTGTTGGTCCTCCATCTTCAGTCTTTCTTTGTTCTTTGTCTTCCTATTTTGATCTCCTCTTTCATCCTTTATGAGCATCACTTTTGCCCTTCTTCCTTGTTATCTTGGTCTTCTTTTTGTATTTCTTTTTCACTTGTCCATATCTTCTGATGGTGATGAGGTTCGAGGTGAAAACCCTGGTAGCCACGATCATCGATCGTCATCTCCCCGAATCAGATCTGAGAGTGAATCTTGGGACATCATGGTTGCTGCCTCCTCTTCTTGAAACCAAGTCTTCATGTCCTGCCACATAGACAGCTGGAGTTGGACATGGCTAGAGTTGGATGCCATCCAAGGGTCGGGATGTCAGAGAAAACTTGCAAGAGAAGTCCACACTCATCAGAGGATTTCTGACAGGGGATCTTTTGATGCTTAAGTTAGTCAGAGCTTGAGAATAATAGAGAAAAGAGAGGAAGTGGGAGAGAGAGTAGTGGTGTGCTATTCTCTTTTCAATGGAGCTTATCTGAGGATCCCTTAGTACCTTTTTATATAAATGTAGAGTCATAGATGGCCTAGCTGGAATCTTTAGACCATTATGCCATACTAATTTGGGCACTAAGCCACATTCTGATAGGTCGTTAGAATAGGAGATCTTCTTGCTACCATGCGAATCAAAGTTGATAGGTAGTTGTCGATTTTTCCCATATAGATTGAGGAGCTGGTATTTGGTGGTCGGTGGTGAGCTGAGGCCTCATGTCGATGCTTATGTCTAGGACTTGGGTGTCGTCCCCTATCAACTTATCAGAGCTCCAATCTTGATCCATGGTGTGATCAGGCTGTTGGGTCAGTGCACCTCCAACCATGTGGTTGGAAGGTTTTGATCATGGGGTCGGTCAATGTCCAAGCCGAAGGTCAGAAAGAGCAGTGTTGAGGGGTTGGTCCACCTACCACTTTTTAATGTTCGAGGCAGTTTTGCTGAGTTGTCCATAAATGTTTGGCTGCATTCCAAAGAAAAGATAAGGCCAATGAAAAGATACGGGTTCAGAAATCGACTACTTCCTTCGTTCGAAATGGTGAAACCATTTCGGACTTAGAGTGGGGGGTAAGTATTGTGGAGATAATCCACCATCCGTAATATTTTTTCATCATTTTGGACTCAGAAGTGGGAGCTAAGTATTGTGGAGGTAATCCACCATCCGTAATATTTTTCTTCCATTTGAAATGTGGCCAAACATTTATGGACAACTCAGCAAAACTGTCTCGGACACTGAAGAGTGACATGTGGCCAAGCCAGACCAATCCCTCACCACTGCTCTTCTTGACCTTCGGCTTAGACATTGATTGACCCCATGGTCAAAATCTTCCAACCATGTGGTCAGAGGCATACTAACTTGACGGCCTAATCATGTCGAGGATCAAGATTGGAGATCTCATAAGTTGATAGGGGATGATGCCCAAGTCCTGGATATAAGCATCGGCATGAGGCCTCATTTTAGCATTGACCACTGACTACCATCTCCTCAGTCCATATGGGGAAAATCCGCAACTGCGTAATAACTTTGATTTACATGATAGCAGGAAAATTCTCTATCCTAACGACCTCTTAGAATGTGCATGGCCTAGTATCCTAAGTAGTCTGACATAATGGTTTAAAGATTTCAGCTAAACTGCCTATAGCTTCATCTTTATATAAAAAGATACCAAGAGAACCCTCAGATAAGTTCAATTGAAAAGAGAATAGCACACCACTACTCTCCTCTCTCTCTCTCTCTCTCTCTCTCTCGCTCGCTTTCACTCTTTTCTCTAAGAGAATAGCGCACCACTACTCTCTCTCTCTTGCTTTCATCTTTTCTTTATTGTTCTTAAGCTCCGACTAACTTAAGCATCGAAGAATCCTCTATCAGAAATTTTTCGATAAATGTGGACTTCTCTTGTAGGTTTCTTTTGGCATTTCGGCTCTTAGACGGCCTCCAACTCTAGTCACATCATTAGCAAATCAGAGAATTGCAGAAATATTTTTGATTATGTAATTGCTATATTATATTTTTGTCAATTAAAAAAATAAATTTAAATTAATTAATTTATGTATAAATAAATTTAAGAATATATCTCGTGAAGTTGGAACTGCGTTGGAAGGGAGGCTGGTAAAAGGGCCTCCGTATTGCATGCACCAGGTGCAATTGGATCGCGCAAGTCCCACAGTGAATAACAAGCCATGCTACCCTTATATTTCATTGATTCTCGATTGTGCGCTCTCCATCATGTATATGCCCGAGAATTTGCCCTGATTCGCTTGCATCTGGTGCATGCAATAATTTTTCGGGCATTTCACGAATCACAGCCCTACAAATGGTTTTGGTTTTCCACCGTTTATGGTAATAGAAAATTTTATCACCACATGGGGACAAAGCAATCCAGTTAAGAACGCGGGAGGAGACACCAGTGTGGTGGGCCCCTTTGAAGTGGAATTTTAGTCATAGAATTGGAAATTAGAGTTTGAAACTTTACGTGTCCAAGAGGTATACGGTAACAAATTTTTCCATCAACGAAAAAACCGTATAACAAATTTTAGTAAAACAAGGATTAAATTTCATAGCCAGGGAAAAAAATAAGACCCATTTCCAAAATTGAAGTCATTAATTTTGCTTAGCAACAAACCAAAGGACTATTTGCCAAGTCAAGACAAAGCACATAAAACAGCTACTAGCCTTACGCCAATGAAGTTTATGGGTAAAGTTGGTTTTCTAGTACTTGATATTATTTTGGATCATGGAAACTAATCCCTTTCTTGGGTACTTTTTCCTCCATCAAAATCTTTTTCAATCAAAAGAGCACATATATTGTCCTAATTACAATTGTCACAAAGCTCACAACCAGTGGTCCAGGGAAGTAATTGAACAAATGTCAATACGGGTACCTCACCTAACACCTTAAGTGTATTTGAAGTTTTGTACGTGTTCCACTCTTGCCCCCACTTGGTAAGCAGGTTCAGATCATAACCATCAAAATAAAAATATTATGAGCAATACACGACATGTACATCTAGGTTGTATATTGTTGGGTATAAAATAACTCCAACCGAAGTTCGTAAAAGGTCGACCCTTCCAGGGCTCTTTCGGCTTCCGACCTTGTGCGGCATCTTTCTGAACTCCCCCGACCGTCCGAGTTTCCATAATACCATCCGGATTTCTCCGAGAATGAGCTTCTCCATTCATCTATCGAGCTGCTCCAAACGCTTTCTGAGCTTCACTATCAGTCGATTTTCTACAGTGATCGACTATTCTCCGAATCTCTTCTAGACTTCTTCCAGCTATGAATGACTTTATTCCGAACTTTTTTCGAACTTTGTCAATGTCCGAGCTTCTCCAACAGCAGGACTTCTACAGTAACCAGACTCCATCCAAGTTTCTACGACGGTCGACCACCTTCCGAATTTCATCCGAGCTCCTACAAGAGCCGGATCCCAGCCGAACTTCTACAGCAGATGGATTCCAGACGAATTTTTACAACGGACGGGCTCCACTAGCCAGATCTCTACTCCAGACTTCTATTGTAAGCGGACTTCATCCGAGCTTCTACAATAAGAAGTCTCCATCCGAGCTTCCACGACAACTGATCTTCGTCCGAGCTTCTACAATAAGCGGACTTCATCCAGACTCCTACAAGAGTCGGACTCTGTCCGAACTTCTACAATAGAATTGAATCCCGGACTCCTCCAACGTTCGACCTTCCACAGTGTCCTCACGACTCCTCTAGCGGACGAACCTCCATAACACCATCCGAACTCCATTGTCGGTCGACCCCTGTCAGATTTCTCATGAAACTAGACCCCTTCGGCGGACAGTCCTTAGACGAGCTTCTACATCGGGCAAATTCTAGATAGACTTCTCTAGCAATCGGACTCCTGTCGGACTTCTCCAATAGAAAGTCCTCATCTGAGCTTCTACAGCAGACGACTTTCACCTGCAGCATCAGCGCCCAAGGCATCCGACAATAGTGGACTCATCAGTAACTTTGAAAACATCCGAGCCTCTCTTAGACTGCTGAGACAGAGAGCCAGTCCGCTCTATCAGATGTTCCAGTCGAGCTTCAGCCATCCGGTCCGAACTCTTCGGCAAGTCGCGACAACGGACACCACTCCACTCTCTGCAACAGATTTCACGTGGCCCCATCACTCTCTGATAAGTTGCGACAACGGATACCACTCCACTCTCCATAACAAACTCCACGTGGCTCGGAACGGCCCCCTGACGCCACTACTCTCCGTAACAAACTCCGCGTGACCCCGAATGGTGCACTACCAAGCAGTTACGGACGTCACTGTCAATCAGTTACGCTCTCCGTCTATAAAAGAGACCTCCAAATACATTCTTTTCTAAGCTCAAAAACTCTATCTCGAAACTCTGCTAAACTTCCATTCGAGTGCTCCATTTCTGTTGAGGCAGAGTACTAACTTGAGCGTTGGAGGGTCTTGCCGGAGCACCCCCAACTTCGGTTTAGATTTTCCTTGCAGGTCCCGACAGCGGATGCGATCCCCTCGATTCCAGCTTCTTCGGCGTCGGTGAAATTCTGCACCAACAGAATTGGTGCTAGAGGAAGGGTGTGTCTTCGCAGGACCCTTGTTCTTAAAGGAGTACTCAACGGGACTGTCTTCGGTCATCTTCTTCGATATTTTCTTCTTCTTCTCCTGCCAAATCCTCACCTAATGCCTCCCCGAAAGGCATCTATCAGGTGATCTACGGTCTCCGTGGTCAGATCTCAGTGAGATCCGCAAGCTCCAGCCTCGTCTCCAATTTTTCAGGCTCCTCCTCCGGCAACGATAGTTGGCATGGAGCAGTTCGACCTGCTGGTTCAGCAGGTCAGGGGCCTTACCAAAGCAGTTCAGGCCATGCAGCAGTAGCAGCAGCAGCAGTAGCCGCAGGCATCTGTGTGGTTAGAAAGAGCATCGTCGGAGTTTCAGAATTCGATGATCGGACGGGCCACTTGGGCTAGTCGCCCTGTCTTCCCCGAAAAAGAGAAGTAGAAGGCGGAGAGCCCTCCGTCGAAGGGTCCCTACCTCCGTTCTACTAGAAGACCCTCGAGACTCGCAATCGAGAGGACCTCCTGGATCAAAGATTTTAGGAGATGAACCGATGGATCGAAGAGCTCCGTCATGCTCTCACTGCTTACGATGAGGACATCTGTACTAACTCTCCTTTCTCTCAAATGATTATGCAGGAACCAATCTTGCCAAACTTCAAGCTCCCCCAATTCGAGAGCTACGACGGGACCTCGGATCCGGTTGACCACCTAGAGGCCTTCCGGATAATGATGCTGCTCTATGGCGCGCCAGACACCATCCTGTGCCAAGTTTTTTCGTCTACCTTGAAGGGAGCAGTAAGAAATTGGTACTCGACACTGAAGCCGGGTACTATCTTCTCCTTCGATCAGATGAGCCACCAGTTCACTGCTCATTTTGTCAGCAGCCGGCGTCTCCGGAGAGGTTCGAAGTCCCTCATCAACATCAAGCAAAAGAAGGAAGAATCCATCCAAACTTACATCAACCATTTTAACGCCACCGCATTGGAGGTCCGAAATTTGGACCAGTCAGTTGCAATGGCTGCCCTGAAGAGCGATCTTCAAAAAACGATCTTCTGTTCTCCCTGAAAAAGAAGTATGCCAGGGACTTCATTGATTTGCTGGCTTGGGCCGAAGGATATGCCCGAGCCGAGGAAGCCTTCAAGATGAAAGACGAGGAGGCCACGAAGGAGCGATCGGTGGGTGACTCCAGCAAGTCCACAACTGAAAAAGGGTCGAGTGAAGCTCAGCCACGTTCTCGAACTCCCCCCGGATATAAGCATGTCCGAACTCCCCCCCGAACTCGTAGGCAGAGGAGCCCGAACCACAGGGTTCGACAGAGCTCTCTCCCAAAAAGATTCCACAGCTACGCCCCCCTCAATGCTCCAAAAGCTCAAGTGCTGATGGAGGTCAGGAAGCAGCTGCCAAGGTCGGAAAGGATGCACACACACCTTGGGAAGCGCAATCATAACAAATTCTGCCTCTATCATCGTGACCACGACCACGACACAGAGGAGTGTATTCAACTCCGAGATGAGATCGAGGAGCTCATCAGACAAGGTCGGCTCGACAGATTCATTCGACGTCGGCCTGAAGGTAGGAAAGATCGGCCGAGGGCCCTACCACAATCGGAGCCGCCAAGGAGGGAGGAACAGCCTGAAGATCGGCCTCCAATCGAGATCATCAACACCATCTTTGGAGGACTCCAACGGGGAGCAGACCTTCCGCGACTATGGAATTTGAAAAATCTATGAATGTATTACCAATAACTTTGCCTTAAATAAAAATTTCTTTCATAGTCACATATCTTTTCTTTTGGTATGAGCTTATAACGACAGGGAGTAGCTCTTTCAGATAATCAAAATTAAGCGTGTCAGGAACAAGAGGAAAATCTCATCCTGACATGAACGAAGGCCCAGTTATTTAGAGATCGGATGGGGGGAGAGGCCCTTACAACGGCCCTTATGCACCCCCACAGCCATGATAGGAACAGGAGGAGAACTTCATCCTAACATGAGCAAAGTCGAAGGCCCGATTATTTAGAGATCGGATGGGGGAGAGGCCCTTGCAACGACCTTTATGCGCCCCCACAGTCATATTAAGAATAGGAGGAGAACCTCGTCCTAATATGAGCGAAGTCGAAGGCCCAATTATTTAGAGATCGGATGGGGGGAGAGGCCCTTACAACAGTCCTTATGCGCCCCACAGTTATGTTAGGAACAAGAGAAGAACCTCGTCCTAACATGAGCAAAGTCGAAGGCTCGGTTATTTAGAGACTAGATGGGGGAGAGGCCCTTGTAACAGGCCTTATGCGTCCCCACAGCCATGATAGGAACAGGAGGAAAACCTTATCCTAACATGAGCTGAAATTGACTGTGTCAGAAATAGGAAGAGAATCTCGTCCTGACACAAACAAAGATCTGATCGATCAAAATCGAATGAGGAGGAAAGCCTCCTCAACGGCTCTTCTACACCCCTACAATCCCGTTAAGAGTAGAGGAAAAATCCTCACTCGAACACAAAAAAAAGAGGAAGAGAAAAGAGAAAGCGACGAGCTACGCCAGTGATAAGGGAAAAACAAACTACATCAAAGACACAAGGAACCTCGTCTCAACGAGGAAGGAGACTCTTGTCAAAAACTCTCAGTTTCTAAGAGAGAACCCAACACTGGCCGGAGAAAATCGACTTCCTCAAGATTACGAGAAGTTCGGACCCCCAAGCTCGAGCACCGGAAGGAAGCATAAAACTTGAATTGCTTCGAAAAAGACCTTCGGTCATGAACAAAAGGATAAATCAACACGACGATGACCAAAAACCTTCAAACAACGTCGACATCGAATAAGACAAAAGATAAAAGAAGCTCGATAAACAACAACTCAAAGTAAGAATAGACACGGTAATGAGAAAATTTCTTTTCATTTCATTAGTAAAGTATGCATTACAAAGCCTTTCAAGGCCAAAAAAGAAAAACGACAAGAAAAAAAAGAATACATGGAAGAAAAAAGGTAAAAGAAGCTTTAAGGAAGCTCGGCTTCTTTCGACTTCGAACTCTCGATTCCAGCCATTGTCAGGGATTGCTTTAAGTTTTTGACTTCTTCTAGTTTCTTCTTTCTTAAAAGCATCTCCTGGTATATTTGGTGGAACCGCCGGCTTTCGCCCTCCGACTCCTGAAGCCTCTTCCTCAGAACCTCGGACTCTGCCTCGACATCCTTGACCGTCTGCTGCTCGTAGGCCAGCTGAATCTTCAGCCACTGTAGTTCGGCCTTCTCCTGCCCAAGGGCCATGGACAGTTCTTCCATGGTCCCCCTCAAGGAGCGGAGCTCATCGGAGCCTTATACCAAAACGGCATGGACTCTCTCAGACAACTGCCTCTGAAGGCTGCAACCTCGTCGGTCGCCGTCTTGAGCTTCCTTTGGTAGTCATCTACTTGCCCGCACCAGCCGACTCGGTAGGCATTGTAGTTCGCCTCGGTGTCCTGCAGCTGCTTCTGAAGGTCAGAGAATTTCTTCGACCAGTCTCGATCATGGTCGGCCTGAGTTGTGAGCCAGGATGAGCTCCCTTTCAACTGGCTGATCTTCTCCCGTGTAGCTACCAGCTCGACCTCAAGGGAGCTGATCTTAGAAGCCTGAGTCCAAGATCGATCGTTGGTACATTTTTGAAGTTCCTCAAGCTCCTTCACAAAGTCAGCCTTCCTCTGGGTGTAGTCCATGAAGCTCTTTTTGTGGAGGTTCCGAAAGTGAGTAGCCTCCGCAGTGACTTCCGAATGGCTCTTTCTCAGCCGATGAAGTTCGTCATCTAGCTTCTTTGACTTCTTCGTCAAGTGATGAACTTTTCTTCTGAGATCTCAGATCATCAACTTCAGAGGAATCTCCTGTGGTAGGGGAAGAGCTTTGGCAGGGCATTGTCGCTGGGAGACAAGAGCGCCACAACACAAATCAGTGCCAAAAAACAAAAGAGAAGAAAAAGAATGCAGAGTAAAAAAGAGGAGCTCTCTGTAAAGAAGAATCCGATTTCATTGATTAAATAGTTCTTACATACAAGAGAACGAGAAAAAGTTGCAACAAAAAAAAATATAAAATTAGAGGTTTCGGACCTCTGGAGCAGAAGTGGGGGAGCTCGGCACCCTCGGAAGGTCGGCCGCGGCAGCTGCAGCAGTCGAGGAAGTCCCGACTGGAGGAAGACCGACAGCAGCTTCAGAAGGCCCAGCTTCATCATCGGATGCCTCATCCAGGAAGTCGAGGTCCAGCTCGAGAAACTTTCTGACCACCTTTTCTTGGCAGAGCTCGAAGCCCTTGATGAAGGCGGCCTGGCTGAACTCAACCTTCAGATCCCTCATCTCGGAGGAGGTCTTGAACCCCTCCACTGTTCGGACCATTGCTTCCGAGACCAAGGACGGGATCTACGCCTTCAACTCGGAGACCTTGGCCTCTGCTTTCTTTCTTTCCTCCTCCAAGGTGGCCCTCAAGTTTGCCGAGGTCTGCCCCTCCTTCTGCAGTGCCTCTTGGAGACTCGTGACTTCAGCGATCTTCTCCTTGAGGCGGGCAGCCTCGGCCAGGCGACCTTCCTCTGCTTGGGCAGCCTCCTTCCTAGCATTGTTCATCACTTCGATGTTGGCGATGAGCTGATGTCCAATCTGCAAGAGCGGCCAGGGAGTCAATAAAAAACTGAAGAATAAGTTAAGTAAAGAGGCGAGAAGAAGAAAGGAGTAAATTGATCTACCTCGAGAAAGGACCCCAGAGAGTCTCAGACCCGCTGCTCAGGATCGACGTGAATGATCCTGTGGATGACCTCGGGCAGGATGCACCCGTCGACCAATCTTTTTATTAGATCCCTATTGTTGAAGGGATTTTCCTCCGGATCTTTTTCAGAGCCATCGGCCCCCTCGATGGCAGCCTTACTGCTGCGGCTCTTGCGGGCCAATGTCTTCTTTCTCCTTCTCCATTCGGCCCCCGATGCCTCCTCGGGCCGGGCCTCTGGAGCGAAAATTGCGAAAAAAAATCTTTTTGGATTGCCTCAATTGAAAAGACTCCTGCACCAGTGCGCCAAACACTAAAATATCTGAAAGTAATCGAGTATGAAAATCGAGGGAGGCAACTTTGGCTGTGAAAATTTTTCTATACTTCCTTCATTCGGAACCCGAACTCGAAAGTAGGGGGACTGGTGTTGGGTATAAAATAACCCCAGCCAAAGTTCGTAAAAGGCCGACCCTTCCAAGGCTCTTTCGGCTTCCGACCTTGTGCGGCGTCTTTCTGAACTGCCTCGACCGTCCGAGTTTCATAATACCATCCGGACTTCTCCGAGAATGAGCTCCTTCATTCATCTATCGGACTGCTCCAAACATTTTCTGAGCTTCACTATCAGCCAATTTTTTACAGTAATCGACTATTCTCCGAATCTCTTTCAGACTTCTTCGAGCCACGAACGACTTTACTCCAAACTTCTTCCGAACTTTGTCAATGTCCGAGCTTCTCCAACAGCAGGACTTCTACAGTAACCAGACTCCATCCAAGTTTCTACGATGGTCGACCACCTTCCGGATTTCATCCAAGCTCCTACAAGAGCTGGATCCCAGCCGAACTTCTACAGTGGATGGATTCTAGATGAATTTCTACAACGGACGGGCTCCACCAGCCGGATCTCTACTCCGGACTTCTATTGCAAGCGAACTTCATTCGAGCTTCTACAATAAGAAGTCTCCATTCGAGCTTCCACGACAACTGATCTTCGTCCGAGCTTCTACAATAAGCGGACGGAGTCCGGCTCTTGTATTCGTCCATACTCCTACAAGAGTCGGACTCCGTCCGAACTTCTACAACAGAATTGAATCTCGGACTCCTCCAACGTTTGACCTTCCACAGTGTCCTCAAGACTCCTCCAGCGGACGAACCTCCACAACGCCATCCGAACTCCACTGTCGGTTGACTCTTTGTCGGATTCCTCATGAAATCGGACCCCTCCAATGGACAGTCCTCAGACGAGCTTCTACATCGGGCAAATTTCAGATGGACTTCTCTAGCAATCGGATTCCTGTCGGACTTCTCCAATAGAAAGTCCTTGTTTGAGCTTCTACAACGCCCAAGGCATCCGACAACAGTGGACTCATCAGTAACCTCGGAAACATTCAAGTCTCTTTTAGACTGCTGAGATAGAGAGCCAGTTCGCTCCATCAGACGTCTCAGCCGAGCTTCAGCCGTCTGGCCCGAACTCTCCGGCAAGTCGCGACAACGGACACCACTCCACTCTCTGCAACAGATTCCACGTGGCCCCACCACTCTCTGGCAAGTCGCAACAATGGACACCACTTCACTCCCTATAACAAACTCCACATGGCCCGGAATGGCCTCCTGACGCCACTACTTTCTGTAACACGTGGCCCCGAACGGCCCACTACCAGGCAGTTACGGATGTTGCTGTCAATCAGTTACACTCTCCGTCTATAAAAGAGACCCCCAGATACGTTCTTCTCTAAGCTCAAAAATTCTATCTCGAAACTCTGCTAAAATCTCATTCGAGTGTTCCATTTCTGTTGAGGCAGAGTACTGACTTGAGCGTCGAAGGTCTTGTCGGAGCACCCCCAACTCCGATTTAGACTTCCTTTGCAGGTTCCAGCGGCGGACGCGATCCCCTCGACTCCAGCTTCTCCGACGTCGGTGGAATTCTGCACCAACATATACTTTAGTATGTATCCTATATTAGACATCGACAAACATTGTATACATTTCGTTGCCTTGATAAGTGTCTTATTGGAGACCAATGACCTCAATGGTTTTAAGTAAATGAAGATCACTTAGCTTATCAAACCAAACTTCAAAGAAATTTCTCATTGAGAATTATAATTATCTTATTTAAAGTGGTTAATTAAGATTTAATTGTTTTTGGTAAAAAGTCAAATTTAAACGTTACTAACAGTAACGGCAGTAGTATAACAGCAAGCATAACAAGAATAATAATAGTGATTGTAGTTAATGAGATTTCTTAAGTAAACAGCAAGGGAAGTAAATTATTGATCCTAAGTTTAATTGTCATTCAATAATGAGGGCCCCACTATGTTTTGCATAAATGGCGTCAATTTGTATCTTGTTTCATAACTTGTTTTATAGACAATTTTCTTGTTCATATCTTATACTCTAAGTCTATCCTAAGTTAGACATAAAAAATAAATTGGCCAGCAAGGGGTTATGAATATAATGTTATCTCTTGACAAACAATTAGTTAAATGATAAGCAAATAAAATATCAGAATTTTACTATTTTATTGCATGGATCATGAATAACCCTTTTATAATGCCATAGAATAATAATTGTATTCGAAGTTGTCTGGTATAACAAAAAAAAAGTTCTAGAATAGCATACGGCCTCAAAAGCAAGTGAAGTATCGAGTTTGCGTGCATGTAAGCCCGTCACACGTGCAAGAATTTTATCTTGTTGGAAGATTGTTGTTTCTAATATGTCAATGTAGTGTAGATGATGTAAAATGCCATTACCATGCTTTCAAAGGTATCATTTTAAACTGTGATACAAATGTAACAAAGAAATTTGATTTTAGAAACCACATTGCATTAAATGAGCTGCAAAACTACTAGTTGCTCTTGCACTAATTGAGGTACAAATGTCAGACTGCTCACTAGTTAATAGAGTTTGTGTGCAATTCACACGGAGTAAGTGACACCACACTAGTTGGGTGATGAAGAAGGAGCTCCAAAGCTATTCCCTTTCTCTACTGAAAATTAGAGAAAATTACTTAATTACCCTTGGTTAGTCGATTATGATTTTGCGGTCATGTTTTATTTTTCCTGCAATATCCCTTATTATATATCACATACACTTGTTCCTTTTGCATTTATATCTTTTTTTTTTATGTATACCTAATTATAATGCATGCAGAAAGGAACCTGATTGCTAAGAATTTGGATTTAGAATAACTGAATAAAATCCTAGATTTTAAAATTCAAAATTAATTAGCTATTAACTTTAGAAACATAATTGTTAAGAACCAAGGGTTGTAAATTTCCGAACCAATTAAACTGATGAACTTTTGGGATTAGAGTTTTGATAGAAAGATAGACTAAAGTTACGTGGCAGGGAGATTGACAGGGAATCGTGGCAACAATAGATATACAATTAGCAAGAGCATGCTAAGATTATGAGCAGGGTAATCATTTAATAAAGAAATATTATGAAAACTATTGGTGCAAGATTCCATATGGCACCGGGACACTGAAGAGGATGGCGAGATGGGTCTCTTGGGGGTGTGATCTACAAAAAAGTTCTGATCGAAGATTACTCCGGTGGAAACCCTCCAATGCTTGAGTCAGATAGAAGAGCGTGAGAGGTAGAGTAATGGTGTACATTTTTCTTTTAGGATCCTTTTTGGGTCTCTTTTATGGATAGAGATGGGAGCTTCAGTTGGTAAGTCGGTTGATACGATTCTGTCCGACCCGGGCATAATTTATGCATAGTGATGGAAATAACGTTCAGGACTCTCAGGATATGGTGGTTCTAATTATCTTATCCATTTTGTAACAACTGTCATTTAGCAGGCGTTGAATTTTGAGCTGGTGTGCCGAATTGATATCGGCGAGATAAAGATTGGTCGGTCATGATTAGAAGTTGGATGCTTTGTGCTGTCTACAGGTAGAAAAGTCAAGAGCTGGAGGCCCGTTCGATAGTGAAAGGCCGATTAGCTGGGTGTGCTTGATTGAAGACTGTTATCTAGTCAGATTGAGTGATCATTCAAGCGCATCGATGACTCTTCAGCCTAGTATTACATATATGCCTTAAAAGCTAATATGACAGACACATTACAATAATTCTAAGATATATGTTTGTACTTAAACAATTCATTTATCAATAAAGGGGGCAATTTTTATCCATTCTTATATTATGTGTCTGAGAAACATCCAAAAAATTAATAATTTAAAGATACATATTTTAAAAAATTTAGATTTAAGATATGTGTAATTAATTCTTAAATTACTTTCGATCGATAAATCGTCATGGGGATAATGATTGATTCGGTTAGATTGACACACGAATCACTTCCTTCGGAGTAGACGAGTCTCGAATTTACAGTGTAAAGATGATAAACACTTAATTTAAGTCATTTAAAGCAGAAAATCATATTTAATTTATTTTATTTATTAAGAATTTGATGCTTCTTTTTATATTTTACAGGAAAGATGATCGTCAATATAAAGAGTCTGATTCATAGATCAAAAAGACTCAAGTTTGAAGAAAATTAGATTTAAAATAAAATTAAAATAAAAGAAGGATGCATACGGTATTATAGAAAATGAAGATACTATGCAAGGAATCCAAAAGGATATAGACGTCATTGTGAAGAAATAAAAGTTTCTTTTTGGAATATAAAAAGAGTGTTCATGCGGCAGTGTTCACGCGGCGTGCGCGGGCACGCGTGGGCGCGAGCGCGGACGTGGGGCGGGCGCGAGCGCGGGTGTGGCACGGCAGGCAAGCAGGCACGCGGGGTTCGTGGGGACAGACGAACAGATGGAAGGAAATATATATTTGAAAATACTTCAAGAGGAAAAATTTGTATTTTTTTTATCTGCTTGCGATCTTTTCATCTCATCCATCTATTTTTTAGTCATTAGTATTTTTTTTAGTCCAACATCGAAAAATCATGTAAAACTCCTCCTTCCTAACACCTATAAAAAGACTTTGGTACTCCCATTGGAGGGGGGCCCAGAAATTCTTCTAGAGCCTTGCATAGAGGAAAAGAAAGGGCTACTCCATGAGCAGCTAGGCTAGCAGTCTCGGGAGTGGAGAAGAAATTTTGTAACGACACAGAGATGGTTTATTATTCTAAACTTTCTTGTATTTCTTTATATGCAATAAAGATTATATTTTTTATTTAAATCGTCATGAGTTCTTTATTTGCTTTCTTTCATATGCTTTTATTTATGCTTTCCTGTTAGATTAATATTAGGAACAACTTTTACTTTCCAAAGATGCGCCGTGATCTACGGATACGGAGCGTGCCGAGAAAAGAAGAGTTATTTACCTAGTACTTTCCAGAGACGCACCGTGATCTACGAGAACGGGGCGTGCCGAGGAAAGACAGGTATTTTTCCTAAAATTAATCACATCTATTTAATTAAAAAAAGAGATACAACTCTACTAGTGCAAAATTAATTCAAAACTTCCGAGCTCTTTATTTTTTAATTACATCAATTTTAAGATAATTTATTTTCTAAATCAAAAATAATGCTTCTTTCTTTTATTTTGTAATCTCAATTTAGCCCAAGGTCCCTGAGGATACGATCTCGACTCATCCTACCTACGTAGTGAGTAGAGTTATTTTTGGTGCTATCAACGACTACGCATCAAATTTTGTCACCGTTGCCGGGGACCTTGGCACGGTTGAATTAAAAAAAAAAAGACACTGACATTTCATAACACTTAACTAAAATAGCATAACCTCAAATATAAAAATTTCTAACTTGATTGGACACCTTGTTTCTTTGCATCTCATCTCCATAATTAACTTTAAGGGCGTAACCCATTAACTAAGATATGGTGGGGATTTGATCACCCTTCCTTGGCCCACAAATCACTCCCTTGCATTTGCATAACCTAGACCTTAATCTAAAATCAACTAGACGTCAGTCCTAGACATTTCGAGCTCAATAGGATAAGAAAGCTCTAGAGTTGAACCGAGTATGGATTGGTTAATTGCTCGGTGTCTAAGGCAAGTGGTTAAAGAAAGTAGTTTTTAATTGGTTCTGTTGACTGACCTGACCAACTCAGTTGGTGTGTAAGGAAAGCAACGAGCAGGGAACCTCCCACATCTTACGCTTACCTGGCCGAGTCAGTTACTCAGTCTTGAGCTTGGAGTGCTCAAAGGTGGTCTTGGAAGTTAGGAGCTGTCTAGATCTAAGTTAACCTTAGGATAGAGAGTCTATGCTTGTTTAAGTTGATTGCAATTAACATCTAAACATTAACTAATTTCTCCCTTTTCATAGATTTAAGATTCTTAGGTTCTTCTCTTTAGATTTTCTTCATTCTTTTCTCACTTTATTATAAAAATATATATATATATATTATAAAAACTAAAATTTTCTGTGTTTTCTTTAAAGTATAATTGTAAGGTGTATGCTTGGTCGTAGATCGTTACGATCAGAAATCCAACCTTTTGATCCATAAATAGAAAGAATCTTTAGAGCCAACAGATGTAAAAATATGGACCGAAATCAGGAGAATGATCCACTCAGGCTATTGAAGGAGTACTTTACTCCTTCCACATATACCTACTCTCCTTGTATTCAAGTGCCCCCTGTGGAGACCAATCAATATGAAATTAAGTCCAGTATAATCCAAATGTTACCTTCATTTTATGGACTTAGTAATGAGGACCCTTATAAACATCTTGAAGAATTTCTTAAGATATGCTCAACTGTCAAAATTCATAATTTCTCCGATGATGCTCTTAGGTTAAAATTATTCCCTTTCTCACTTAAGGACAAAGCCAAATACTGGCTACATACTTTGGATTCCATGACTATATCAACCTGGGACTAGCTGCAAGGAGAGTTTCTCAAGAAATATTTTTCCATAGGAAAAACTAATCAAATAAGGAAAGTCATAACTAGTTTTTCCCAATTAGATGGAGAAATATTTCATGAAACATGGGAGAGATTAAAGGACCTTATTAAAAAATATCCCCACCATGCTGTACCCAAGTGGCAGTTAATCCAATATTTTTATGATGGGCTATCTGAAAGACATCGACAAATGGTCGATGCATCATGCGGTGGGACATTCATGCTGAAAAGTGAGGATGAGGCATGGCAACTGTTTGAAATTTTAAGTAAAAATTTATTACATCATATGTCTGCCTCTATTAGAGATAAATCCATGTTAAACCCAAAGAGAGGTAGAATATATGAAGTAGAAAATGCCATAGATATCCATCATAAGGTAGATGAACTGTCCCAAAAATTAGATCGTCTTCTAAATACTGGACAATCTCCGATTCCACCTAACCTAATCCAAGAAGTTTGTGCATTGTGTGCAAGTCCGAACCATTTTGTTAGTGAATGCCCAGCCGCACCTCAATTTTCTAAGTTTGTGCACGAGCAGGTTCAGCAAGCTCAAGTCCAACAAGCTCGCAGACCAGGAAATGATCCATATTCGAACACTTATAACCCCGACTGGAGAAACCATCCAAATTTTTTCTGGAGACCACAACCAGTGGTTGGTCCTTTCACACCTCGACCTCAATATCAGGACCCAACATATAGGCATGGACCATACCATCAATTTCAAAATGTTCCTCAACCGTCTACTACTGGTTACAGTTCAGCTTTTGAAGAAAAAGTTTTGAAAGCACTAGAACGATTAGAAGTCAACACTCAGACCCTTAACTCCCACACACAATCCATTGCTAAGCTAGAGACCCAAATAGGTCAACTAGCGACTGCATTCAGTAGGAGGGAAGGAGAAAAATTACCTAGCCAATCCGAGAGCAACCCAAGAGGGCAATTTGTGATTGAGAGCTCTAATACCCCAAAAATTTTTTCTGAACATGCCAAATCAATCATGACTCTGAGAAGTGGGAAGGTCATTGAACACACTAGTAAAACCAATGAGACCGACCCTAAACCTCTAACCGAAGCCAAATCACCCAAGAACAAGGAGGACCTGAAAATAGAGAAGGAACCAACTACACCAAAATCATCTTACTTGCCTAAAATCCCATTTTCGGATGCCCTGAAAGCCCCTATTCCTGTAGATAAGAAGGGAGAAAAACTCGATGAGATGTTGAAATTGTTTAAGCAAGTCCAAATTAATCTTCCCCTTCTAGACGCAATCAAACAGGTCCCTGCTTATGCCAAATTTTTGAAAGATTTGTGCACCCAAAAACGTAAATCTAGATCACAAATTCTAAAGAAAGTATGCCTCACTGAACAGACTAGTTCTGTCTTCCAGCATGCCACTCCTCCAAAGCTTAAGGACCCAGGAGCCCCCATCATTTTCTGTGTTATAGGAGATTATCATATTGAAAAAGCTCTTCTGGATTTAGGGGCAAGTGTGAATCTTTTACCTAGTTCGGTGTATGAACTTTTTGGATTTGAAAAACTGAAACCCACATCAGTCACACTGCAATTAGCCGACAAATCAATTAAGGAACCAAGTGGAATGCTTGAGGATGTCTTGGTCAAGGTAAATAAATTTTACTTTCCAGTTGATTTTTTGGTTCTCGACATGGAACTAAGTGGCAACCCCAGACAAATTTTCATTATCTTAGGACGATCCTTCCTAGCTACGGCAAATGCATGTATTAATTGTAGGACAGGAGTCATGGACGTATCATTTGGGAATAAGAAACTAAGACTGAATGTGTTTGGTGCTTTCCAAGGACCATCAATGGATAGTTGCTTCGAAGTAGATACACTAGAAGATATTATAGAAGATGCAACACCCACAATTCTAGCACCAGACCCCTTAGATACTTGCTTGGCTCACTTTGGAGTGTATGACTTTGAGGAATATATGAAAGAAGTTAACATCTTATTGGATACACCACACGATAAAATCACTCCTCCATGGACAATCAAGTATGAGCCATTGCCCACATTAGCCAGTATACCAATAGTCCCATCTTTAGAATCACCACCTACGTTAGAATTGAAACCCCTTCCTGCTACGCTCAAGTATATATTTCTAGGACTCAATGACACCCTCCCGACAATCATTGCATCAGACTTGACCCCTAATCAGGAAGCACAATTGGTTGGTATTCTGAAGGAACACAAAGAGGCTATCGGTTGGTCCATTGCCGATTTAAAAGGAATTGACCCCTCCATTTGCATGCACCATATTCATTTTGAGGCAAATGCCAAACCCCATCGAGATATGCAGAGGAGATTGAACCCAAACATGCGTGAAGTAGTAAAGAAAGAGGTGGTAAAGTGGTTAGATGCTGGAATCATCTACCCCATATCCGATAGTAAATAGGTCAGTCCCACTCAAGTAGTACCTAAGAAATCAGATATTACTGTGGTTGAGAACGAAGAAGGTGAACTGCTTTCCACTCGCATATCATCTGGATGGCGAGTATGCATAGATTATAGAAAACTAAATACCGTTACTAGGAAGGACTATTTTCCATTGCCTTTCATCGACCAAATCTTAGAACGGTTAGCAGGATAAAGTTTCTTCTATTTTCTTGATGGTTATTCAGGGTACAATCAAGTATCTGTATTTTCGGATGACCAAGAAAAAACTACCTCCACCTGCCCCTATGGCACCTTCGTTTTTCGGTGTATGCCATTCGGGCTCTGTAATGCACCCGCTATATTTCAACGGTGCATACTGGCTATTTTTTCGGATATGGTCGACAAATATCTTGAAGTTTTTATGGATGATTTTTCTGTGTTTGGAACCACCTTTGAGGATTGTCTCCATAATCTTTCCAAAGTTCTTAAACGGTGTATGGAGACAAATCTTGTCCTAAGTTGGGAAAAGAGCCATTTCATGGTGCGGAAAAGAATTGTATTAGGACATTATTTCTGAAAGAGGGATCGAGGTAGATAAAGCCAAAGTTGAGGTCATTTCAAAACTACCACCCCCTACTTCGGTCCGACAAATACGATCCTTCTTAGGTCATGCCGGATTTTATAGACGCTTCATCAAAGACTTTAGCAAGATTTCAAGACCCTTGTGCAATCTGTTGGCCAAGGATACACCATTTGTCTTTGACGAAGACTGTTTGAAAGTGTTCAATACATTACGAACAGCCCTGACAACAGCACCTATAATAAAACCCCCTGACTGGTCCATTCCATTTGAGATTATGTGTGATGCCTCTGACTTTGCAATAGGTGCCATCTTAGGCCAAAAAATCAATAAGGAGCCACATGTGATCTATTACGTTAGCAAGACTCTTTCCGATGCCCAATTAAACTACACTACAACAGATAAAGAGCTACTAGCAGTAGTGTTCGCCCTTGAAAAATTTTGCTCATATCTGTTAGGGTCTAAGGTTCTAGTTTACTCTGATCATGCAGCTCTAAAACATCTTCTCTCAAAGAAAAATACTAAACCGCATTTGATCAGATGGATCCTTCTTTTACAAGAATTTGATCTGAAAATCCGAGATAAGAAGGGTTCTGAGAATGTGGTAGCTGATAACATCTCCAGGATCTTAGTTGAACACACGATAGGCATAGATGAGGTCAAAGAAAAATTTTCTGATGAACAACTTTTTGCAATCTCCTCTAGTCGTCCTCCATGGTTTGCCCATATTGTCAATTACTTGTCAACAGGACAAGTACCTTCTCACTGGACAAAACAAGAAAAGGATCGATTTTTCTCGCAAATTAAACATTATTTCTGGGAAAAACCTGAACTATTCAAATATTGTCCTGACCAAGTTATTCACCGTTGTGTCTTCGAGAGTGAATTCCAAAGCATTCTCATTTTTTGTTATTCTTCGGCATGTGGGGGACATTTTAGTGGAAGAAAAACTGCAGCAAAGGTGTTGCAGAGTGGATTTTATTGGCCGACACTATTCAAAGATGCACATGAATTCAGTCGTAATTGCTTGCGATGCCAGCAAATAGAAAATATTTTGAGGAAAGATATGATGCCCCTATCCCCTATACTTGTAGTAAAAATTTTTGATGTTTGGGGAATTGATTTCATGGGACCCTTGCCCTCCTCATTTGGATTCGAGTATATTTTGGTAGCAGTAGACTACGTATCAAAATAGGTAGAGGCTATGGCAACCCGAACCAATGATCACAAAATCGTGATCAAGTTCATTCAACATAACATCTTTAGTCGATTTGGATGCCCAAGAGCCATAATTAGCGATGGGGGTACACACTTTACAAATAAGCACTTTGACATGCTAATGAAAAAATATGAAATAACTCATAAAGTTGCCACACCTTATCACCCCCAGACAAGTGGCCAAGTTGAGGTCTCCAATAGGGAGATCAAGCATATTCTTGAAAAAATGGTAAGACCCGATAGAAAAGACTGGTCAGCACGCTTAGATGATGCATTATGGGCTTACCGTACTGCTTTTAAAACACCCATAGGAATGTCTCCTTATCGACTTGTATTTGGAAAAGTTTGTCATCTGTCGGTGGAATTGGAACATCGTGCATTTTGGGCCATACGGTAATTTAACTTTGATATGAAAAATGCAGGTTCCAATAGGAGACTTCAACTAAATAAACTTGAAGAGCTACGCAATGAAGCGTATGAGAGTGTTAGAATTTATAAGGCTCGAACTAAAGCATACCATGATAAATTCATTGCACGAAAAATATTCGAGCCCAATCAAAAAGTTTGGCTCTTCAACTCTAGGTTGCGTCTGTTTCCTGGAAAACTTCGCTCACGTTGGGACGGACCTTTCATTGTAACTTAGGTATTTCCTCATGGAACTATAGAACTCAAAAATCTTAAACAGGGGAACACCTTTAAAGTGAACGGTCGACGATTGAAACCTTACATAGATGGAATTAGTGATGGAGAATTAATTGAATCTATTGATTTAGTGGATCCAATACCGCCATAATACTCAATTCAGTCTGGCTGAAGACGTAAAACTTAGCGCTTGTTGGGAGGCAATCCAACGATTTCATATTTTTTTTATTTTATTGCAGCTGCAGGAATTTAGAACAAGAACCTATTAATCAATGAAACTATCTTCAACTTTCGAAGCAAAATTATCCCAGGTGCACTCTCTCCTTTTATTTTCTTTGCTTTCTTACTCCATTGAGGATAATGTAGATTAAGTTGGGGGGAAGAAAATTAATCAAATCCTCGAGTATGGTCAGAAATAATTAGTTTTGTGTATCCGAATTTTATTTTGATTAAGAGTCAATTAGGCATCCTAATCAATGAATGATTAACGGTCAAGATAATTTTAGAAATACTGAGGAATAAATTATTAAGAAAATCCAATGAATGGTAGGGTTTAGACTAGACCAAATTTTAGGAGTGATTCTACAACCCTCTTCTTACTGATTTCAATAAAGAATCTGCTTCATGAGAGATTAGGTGGAAAGGTCGAGGTATGCAAAAATTCTTCTTAAAATATATATATATATATATATATATATATATATATATGTATATATAAAATATTGATTTCTTACTGAGTAACCGGGCTCCTTCGCCTAAGTAAGTGTTGTGGTTCGCATAAAAAGGTAGGCAATGTTAAAAAAAAAAATAGTGGATAATAAAGGGACTAAATTGCAAGAAGATAATAAACCTCTCACACATTAAGTTAGAGGATTTAAAGAGTAAAGTGGGAGTTGGTGAAAGAAAAGCTCTTGAAATTTCTTTAGTTAATAGTCAAACACTAATTGGGTCAAATTGATAATCCAATGAAGTATCTCTTTAATGGTCTGACCAGGTATCATCTACCTTTTGGGATGCCTAACCTAACTTTTTATTCAAGATCGAGTCGGTACACAATGCTGATATATCTATTTTACTCGAGGACGAGCAAAATTCAAGTTGGGGGGGTGTGATAAACACTTAATTTAAGTCATTTAAAGTAAAAAATTATATTTAATTTATTTTATTTATTAAGAATTTGATGCTTCTTTTTATATTTTACAGGAAAGATGATCGCCGATATAAAGAGTCCGATTCATAGATCAAAAAGACTCAAGTTTGAAGAAAATTAGACTTAAAATAAAATTAAAATAAAAGAAGGATGCATACGGTATTATAGAAAATGAAGATACTATGCAAGGAATCCAAAAGGATATAGACGTCATTGTGAAGAAATAAAAGTTTCTTTTTGGAATATAAAAAGAGTGTTCATGCGGCGTGCGCGAGCGCGCGTGGGCGCGAGCGCGGGCGCGAGTGCGGACGCGGGGCGGGTGCGAGCGCGGGCGCGGCACGACAGGCAAGCGGACGCGCGGGGTTCGTGGGGACAGACGAACAGATGGAAGGAAATATATATTTGGAAATGCTTCAAGAGGAAAAAATTATATTTTCTTTATCTGCTTGCGATCTTTTCATCTCATCCATCTATTTTTTAGTCATTAGTATTTTCTTTAGTCCCACATTGGAAAACTATGTAAAACTTCTCCCTCCTAACACCTATAAAAAGGCTTTTGTACTCCCATTGGAGGGGGTTCCAGAAATTCTTTTAGAGCCTCGCATAGAGGAAAAGAAAGGGACTACTCCATGAGCAGCTAGGCTAGCAGTCTCGGGAGTGGAGAAGAAATTTTGTAACGACACAGAGATGGTTTATTGTTCTAAACTTTCTTGTATTCTTTATATGCAATAAAGATTATGCTTTTTATTTAAATCGTTATGAGTTCTTTATTTGCTCTCTTTCATATGCTTTTATTTATGCTTTCCTGTTAGATTAATATTAGGAACAACTTTTACTTTCCGGAGACGCACCGTGATCTATGGATACGGGGTATGCCGAGGAAAGAAGAGTTGTTTACCTAGTACTTTCCGAAGACGCACCATGATCTATGGGTACGGGGCGTGCCGAGAAAAGACAGATATTTTTTCTAAAATTAATCACATCTATTTAATTAAAAAAAGAGATACAACTCTACTAGTGCAAAATTAATTCAAAACTCCCAAGCTCTTTATTTTTTAATTACATCAATTTTAAGATAATTTATTTTTTAAATTAAAAATAATGCTTCTTTCTTTTATTTTGTAATCTCAACTTAGCCCAAGGTCCCTGAGGATACGATCTCGACTCATCCTTCCTACGTAGTGAGTAGAGTTATTTTTGGTGCTATCAACGACTACGCATCAAAAGACACTGAGCGAGAGTGTGGATAGTTGTTAAAAAATATTGATATTGAGTATGACCATACAAGAGATCACATGGATATCACTTATCCGTCAGTGACCTTCTCGATGCTGTAGTGGTGTGAGTAGTTCTTTGACATACGGTGTCTCGACTACTCACAGTGGGGTTACTGTAGTTTGATTGCATATAAACATGATCTCCTAACCATTTGAATTTTTGTAGTATATATTAGCTATAGTAGGTTCATTATAAAAATAGGGTGCATACTTATAAAGAATCTATCGATCTTAGTAGATAACGAATAGTCCTATGAAATTTAAGAAATCGAGTCCATAAGTTTATGGTCATAACAAGATGATTAATGGAAAGAAGCTTTCATGAGTATCACATTTGAACTTGAGCTAATCTAATCTTTCATATGACAGATGTTGGAGTTTGATGAGTTTTTATAATCTTCTTGTTGGGACTCACAATAAAAAAATTGAATCATACGGTAACTATACCTAGGGGTTCTATTTTCTATTCTACTAGATTGCCACTACATACTGTTAGGTATGACTAGTGGATTGTAAGAACTCACTAGAATCATTCTGAATCGATAATTCTTGTTGAGTATGAGTTAGAATTATTCTAGCCCATTGAAAGGTATTTGATGATAATATGATGGAGATCATGGTATGTCTTACTATCAGACAGAATAGAATCTATGGGGTCATATACAAAAGAGGTTCTTGACTGATTAGATGGTTGAATTACGATTATGAATCGTAATAGGATTCAATTATCAATATGATTGATAATGCAAAAGTTGCAATTAACTAATTCGCTAAGTGTTAGTAAATTATAGGAGGATCAATTGACAATTAGATTGCTGTCCAGCTCAATTTGATTGAGCTATGGGGTTCAAATTAGATCCAATTGAATTATATTCAATGTGTTTTGGTTTGGGTTTGATTAGATCAAGCCTAATTAGATCACGAGATAATCCAATTACATAAGAAGATCAATTCCAAGTTTGACTAGAATTTGTTTGAATCAATTTTCTAATCAAATTAGGATTTATTTTAGATTTAATTTGAGTTCTTAATTAACCTAGAAATTAGCTTGATTTGGGTGCTACCTAATCCTAAGTTATTAGGATTAAAATACATTTAAATCAGATTTAGATCAGCCACTAAAGGAATCCTAGTTCGATTAGGATTCTCTCTCCATGTGCCAACTAACTCCATGCCTAAGAAGAGGCATGCCCCTTGGTTTTTGCACATCCAAAACACCACGCCACATCCCTTCACACCTCCCTATTTCTCCTCTTTCAGATCTGATTTTATTTAGAATAAAATTAATTTGGTTATAAACCAAAATAGGAGTCCTAGTTTGATAAGATATTTGACCTTATCAAAACCTAAACCCTATCCAACTCATGGACGCCATCTATAAATAAGGGGGCTTTGGGACGTGAAAAGTAGATTAAAAAACCATCCTTGGGGTGTGAGCTTGGGCATGGGTTCCTCTTGTGCGTTGGATTTTAAAGAGAAAAGAAGGGAAAAGTGAAAGGATTCTCATAGCATCTTTTTCCTTATCTTCTTCTTCATAGTCTTCTTCTTTTTTGAGATAATCTTAGAGATTGAAGAAGGTCCTTTTCAATCATCAAAGAAGCGATTTTTGCAAGGGAGCTAGCACCCCGAGGAGATTAAAGAGCCTCCGATCAAATCAGGCCTTGTGTGGATATCCATAGAGGCCGAACACGTGCGTGGCTACATCAGAATCTGAGACATTCTCAAATCCGGATCTGAAGAAGGAGTTCAGCGATTCAGATATGTGATTTGATCATCAAATTATTTTATTATCTGAAATCAGATACTCTTAATCTTATTTATCATTATATGAAATAGATTTATAGGTATTTGATTTAGATCTATGCATGCGTAGGATTAAATTTGATTTAATCTAGTCTTCCACTGCTTATTTTTCAAAATTATTTTGAAATCTGTATGTAAAAGACCTACAATCCAACATCTACCCTGCAGGGATCAGCGATCAAGAAAATATCGACAGTCCTGGATGAGAGTTATCGAGCATCAGCCGGCAGGTCTTCATCTGCTCAGGCTGTGGAGCACTGATGGGGCAGAAGTCGAAGACTAGTCAGCGACGAAGCGATGAAGGTTATGGTCAACGATAAGTCAGCTGGAGCTTAGTAGATAGGCTTATCAGGCTTTGAATATCTTGGACATTGGGCTTCTTTATATCATCGGTCTGCAAAATTTCTTCCAACAAAAATTATTAGGCAAATTAAAAATTTAAAATTTTTTATTTTATATACTATTGGACTATACTTATTTTATAGCATAGTAGTGTTTGTACTGCATATTTCAATCTTCATTTTTATTGTTCATAAACTAGCGACCAAGGAAGTAAATTTTTGATAGAATAGCGAAAAAGAGTATGGTCCCATGGAGCCGTTGCGTATAACTAGGTTTGGATTCTGACGAGTTCTCAAAGCAAACAGATGAGGCACCCCCGATTTAGACAAGACAACTGGAACTCCATCAGCTCCTATCAGTGTACCCCTCCATTGAGCACTGAGCACTTGAACTGCTAAGCCAATGGCCCTTCATGGAGATCTCAAGTACGGGTATAGCATTGACGACTGCTTAGACTTCCACAACGTCCTCCATCTCACGTGAAAGGCTTACTAACTTTACCTGGACAATGACCCAAAAAGAAGACAAAGAAGTTAAACTTTCCTCCCTCTAAAAATCACGGAATGGTGTGGACTTCGGACTTTGGAAGCGAGAGGGGACTTTCTCGGCTTCTTCTCATGCATTCTGGGATTTAACATCCGACCAAAAGAGGCCACGAGTGAAAGATTCAGCCTGGGTGTCGACAGCTCTCTTTCTCCACAATAACTTTACAATAAAACAAATCTCAGGTACGTGGAGGTTTCATTGTATCCCCTGGCTTCTGAGAAAGAGAGATGAGCTCACGGGATGCACCGCATGAGCTGCCACCATGTCAAAAGTTCCATGCGGGGCAATGTTTGAGCTTGCTTTTCAGCCTTACAGAGAGAAAAGGGACAAGAGCTGCATCGGCCAGTGGGCGTCAGCTGGACCACGCATGTGGATTTGTAGTTTTGCTGATATCGATACGTAAAGAATAATTGCACTGCTGTTTCGTAGGTCGACATAAGTAAACACAAATTGATTATGCAACCTACCCCAGCCACCATTGGCGTGAAAATTTTTTATAAATAAATATAATAAAAAATAATTAATTTTTTTATTGATCAATTTATCAATATTTTCATATTTTTTAAAATAAATAAATTATTTTTCAATAGATAGTATTTACTTATGAAATAAAAAAAAATCTTATCCACCTAGAGAGTGTCTAAATCATTTTTCTATAAACTAATAAAATAAATATTTAATTTTATTTCTAAAATATCTCCTCTTCATTTTCAATACCTCCATCATTCAATGCCCAATAACTCAGTCATTTACTTTCTTCAAATAAAAATATAAATAAATTTAGCAACTTATTCAGAAAAGTAGTAATGCAAAAAAACATAGATAATAGATTTTAAAGCTATTTTTCTATACATAAAAGAACGTGAGTAAATTATTTTTCTATATAAATATTATCTTCAAAATATATATTTATCCAGAAAAATATAGATTCTCAGATAAAATTTTTACCCACAAAAGAATAAGCCCTTTAGGTTAAGAGCACAGATCTAATGTGGGACTTGCATTATAACGTGCTGTACGCATGGCCATTCACGAGTCCATATATGGTGCATGTTATTTGATGGTCATCTATTGTAATACCCCAGTAATTTGGATCAAGCCTGAAAAGATCTTGCATTATTTGTAAAATCAAAAAAAAAAGGGAGCAAAGAAGAAGACTCTCAATGGGAATCTGTTTCTCTCCAATCCCTTTGGAAGATGAACTTCGAAGGATGAACGGACTCCAGCAAGGTATCTATAAAATCCTCTTCTCCCTCTAATCATCTCGCTTCCCCAAATCTCGATCAACATTAGCAGAAATCCGATGAAGACTTTTCAATTTTTTGTTGAGATCTCTCATGAGCCACCATCGAATACCTCATCAGAGATGAGAAAAGGACCAATAAATCCTCTTCTCCTTTCTTTCTTGGCCTCTCAACCATTGTTAAGGGGTTCAACTATCGGATTTCATGGTGAAAAGGGCCTTCTCTTGTTCTCATTTTCTTCTCTTCTCCCACCGCATCGGCTGCCATTGCCAGCTGTACTGGGGCTATGAGGGCTGGAGCCACCTCCGCTGGAGCCATCAGGGTTTGCTACTACTGGGAGGCCACCATTATGGAAGTTGGCCAGCCCGGGTTTGTCTTCCACTATTTTCATGGAGGAGGAGGAAGAAAGCATAAACGAGAGAAAGAGAAGAAAAGGAAAGAAAAAAAGGAAAAAAATAGAAAACAAAGATAGAAAAGAAAAAAAAAAGAAGAAAGGAGAGAGTCTCTCTCTTCCCTCTCTCCCTTCTCTATCTTTGCTTGTTTTTCTAAGTCTCTCTCTATAACTTTTTCTTTCTAGATTATTTTTCTCTCTTCGTAGATTTCTCTCTCTAAAAATTCTATGAATCAGTAAAGGGTCTAGATATCTAGGTAAACTCAGATCAACCAATTGATCCTGAGAAGAGTCCTAAACCTATCATGTTATAGTCGTTTACCATAAATTCTTATTGTTCACAATCATCTATAATTGTTTACATGAGATGTTTCGAGCAAAATATCGTATTTTCGAGTTCATAGATTGAAAAGTTAATCGACTGCCATATTTAAGTTTGAAATTGATAGAAGTAAGAATCTCTTACATAATCACCTGTATATTTTTGTACCATGCATGATGATTTTTCACTTTATGGTGGATATATAAGATTCTTTATTATATATGTGTCACATGCTGACTATTTTGATTGTTGGCAGTATAATTTTTGATGTTTTGAAATTGAACAAAAATATAATACAAATTATTCAATGATTTGTTGATTGTATAAAAGAATATGGACTAGCCATGATGTGGATTACCAACTATGGGCCAAATCATGACATCTTGGATTGTCAGTTATGGAACGAGTCATGATATCTTGGTTTGCCACGATGGATCGAAGCTCAGATATTTTAGTTTATCACCATGAACTAAAGTGTGATTATTATGAATTACCACCACGGATTGAAGTACAGTTAACGGTTTACTAGTTACAGACTAATGCATGATCATGATTAGTCTAAATTGAAAAATAATGATTGATTTGGAATATATTAATGAAACTGTTGGTGCAAAAATCTGCTTGCGCTGGAGAAGCTGGAGTCGGAGAAGTCGCGGTCGCCGCCGGGACCTGCAAAGGAAGTCTAAACCGGAGGTGGGGTTGCTCCGGCAAGACCCTCTGACGCTCAAGTCAGTTCTCTGTCTCAACAAGAATGGAGTGCTCGAACAGAGAATTTAGCAGAGTTTTGAGATAAAAGATGAGAGCTTAGAGAATAACGTATCTGGATCTCCCTTTTTATAGGCGGAGGAGGTAACGGATTGATGGCGACGTTTGTAACCGTCTGGTAGTGGGCCGCCCATAGTCAGGAGGAATTTATTACGAAGGGTAGTAGAGCGGAATCGTGGCCATCGCCGTAGCTCGCCACATGGAATCAGTTGCGAGGAGTGGAGCAGCGTCCGTTGTCGTGACTTGCCAGCGGATGGGAGAATCGCCCGGTATCCGTCGCAGGAAGTGGAGCAGGATCGTGGCCGTTATTGCGGCCTGCCATGGAGTAGTGAAGCTGCGCGGAATCCGTTGTAGGAAGTGGAGCAGGGCTGCGACTGTTACTGCGGCCTGTCAGGGGTGATGGAGCTGCACGGAATCCACCGCAGGAAGTGGAGTGGGATCATGGTTATTATTGCGGCCTGCCAGGGGGTGCAGATCCATCGGCTGAAGTTCGGTAGCGATCGGAGTCCGGCCTCTGTAGGGGTCCGGGCGGAGTCCTCCTTGCGGTTGGGGTCGTGGATGAGGCCCGGCTTCCGTGGGAGTCCGGGCGGAGCCCTCTCGGAGCTGAAGTTGCGGGCGGAACCCGGCTCCCGTAGGAGTCCGGGCGGAATCCCCTGCAATCAAAATCAAATGCGGAGTCTGGCTCCCGTAGGAGTCCGGACGAAGTCTGCTCGTAGCTGCTGGAGCCGAGGGCGAAGCTCGGCTTCCGTAGGAGTCCGGGCGGAGTCTTCCTGCAATTAAAGTTAAAGGCGAAGTCCGGCTCCCGTAGGAGTCCGGACGGGGCTTACCAGCAGTTGACATTGAGGACGGAGCCCGGCTCCCGTAGGAGTCCGGGCAGAGTCTACTTGAGGTCGAAGTTGTCGGCGGAGTCCGGCTCCCATAGGAGTCCGGACGAAGTCTGTCTGCAGCCGTCGGAGTCGAGGACGAAGCCCGACTCCCGTAGGAGTCTGGGCGGAGTCTTCCTGCAATTAAAGTTAAAGGCGAAGTCCGGCTCCCGTAGGAGTCCGGACGGGGCTTACCAGCAGTTGACGTTGAGGACGGAGCCCGGCTCCCATAGGAGTCCGGGCGGAGTCTACTTGAGGTCGAAGTTGTCGGCGGAGTCCGGCTCCCGTAGGAGTCTGGACAAAGTCTGTCTGCAGCCGTCGGAGTCGAGGACGAAGCCCGGCTCCCGTAGGAGTCCGGGCGGAGTCTTCCTGCAATTAAAGTTAAAGGCGAAGTCCGGCTCCCGTAGGAGTCCGGACGGGGCTTACCAGCAGTTGACGTTGAGGATGGAGCCCGGCTCCCGTAGGAGTCCGGGCGGAGTCTACTTGAGGTCGAAGTTGTCGGTGGAGTCCGGCTCCCGTAGGAGTCCGTACGAAGTCTGTCTGCAGCCCTCGGAGTCGAGGACGAAGCCCGGCTCCCGTAGGAGTCCGGGCGGAGTCTTCCTGCAATTAAAGTTAAAGGCGAAGTCCGGCTCCCGTAGGAGTCCGGATGGGGCTTACCAGCAGTTGACGTTGAGGATGGAGCCCGGCTCCCGTAGGAGTCCGGGCGGAGTCTACTTGAGGTCGAAGTTGTCGGTGGAGTCCGGCTCCCGTAGGAGTCCGGACGAAGTCTGTCTGTAGCCGTCGGAGTCGAGGACGAAGCCCGGCTCCTGTAGGAGTCCGGGCGGAGTCTTCCTGCAATTAAAGTTAAAGGCGAAGTCCGGCTCCCGTAGGAGTCCGAACGGGGCTTACCAGCAGTTGACGTTGAGGACGGAGCCCGGCTCCCGTAGGAGTCCGGGCGGAGTCTACTTGAGGTCGACATCATGGGCGGAATCGTTGATTCTGTTGAGGGCTTCGACTGTGGGTATTTTATACCCAACAGAAACATAAATGATAAGTCATACGAAGCCATTAGTGATGTTTACGATGGATTTATAATATGTGATTTGTGATGTATGTTTATATAACTATTGAGCTATATTAGATGCCTAATACGAGATTTTGTAGTTTATGATTTCTCTCTAATACTATTCATTCATTACTTTTAAATTGTATTATTATATTAGTATATGTGTGATAGGATTTTTATTTGATTGTAAAGCTCACACCCCTAATTCTTTCTGTCTTTTCAGAGGCACAGGACACAAAGTATCGATTGGGTTTGGCATGAAGTTCAAGTACTAAAGTTATTAGTTTATTAGTTAGTTTAATTTCTAAAACCGATGGATATTTAAATAACTATAATTGAACAAGTTTATTTAACTATGATAAATCTATTTAGTTGGTATATATTTGATCATTTATTATTTTAATTAATTTTGATTTTTGTTGGTGCAAAAATCTGCTTGCACCGGAGAAGCTAGAGTCGGGGAAGTTGCGGTCGCCGTCGGGACCTGCAAAGGAAGTCTAAACCGGAGGTGGGGTTGCTCCGGCAAGACCCTCCGACGCTCAAGTCAGTTCTCTGCCTCAACAAGAATGGAGTGCTCGAACGGAGAATTTAGCAGAGTTTTGAGATAAAAGATGAGAGCTTAGAGAATAACGTATCTGGGTCCCCCTTTTTATAGGCGGAGGAGGTAACAGATTGATGGCGACGTTTGTAACCGTCTGGTAGTGGGCCGCCCATAGTCAGGAGGAATTTATTGCGAAGGGTAGTAGAGCGGAATCGTGGCCATCGCCGTAGCTCGCCACGTGGAATCAGTTGCGAGGAGTGGAGGAGCGTCCGTTGTCGTGACTTGCCAGTGGATGGGAGAATCGCCCGGTATCCATCGCAGGAAGTGGAGCAGGATCGTGGCCGTTATTGCGGCCTGCCATGGAGTAGTGGAGCTGCGCGGAATCCGTTGTAGGAAGTGGAGCAGGGCTGCGACCGTTACTGCGGCCTGTCAGGGGTGATGGAGCTGCGTGGAATCCGCCGCAGGAAGTGGAGCGGGATCATGGTTGTTATTGCGGCCTGCCATGGGGCGCAGATCCATCGGCTGAAGTTTGGCAGCGGTCGGAGTCCGGCCTCTGTAGGGGTCCGGGCGGAGTCCTCCTTGCGGTTGGGGTCGTGGATGGGGCCCGGCTTCCGTGGGAGTCCGGGCGGAGCCCTCTCGGAGCTGAAGTTGCAGGCGGAACCCGGCTCCCGTAGGAGTCCGGGCGGAATCCCCTGCAATCAAAATCAGATGCGGAGTCCGGCTCCCGTAGGAGTCCAGACGAAGTCTGCTCGTAGCTGCTGGAGCCGAGGGCGAAGCCCGGCTTCCGTAGGAGTCCGGGCGGAGTCTTCCTGCAATTAAAGTTAAAGGCGAAGTTCGGCTCCCGTAAGAGTCCGGACGGGGCTTACCAGTAGTTGATGTTGAGGACGGAGCCCGGCTCCCGTAGGAGTCCGGGCGGAGTCTACTTGAGGTCGAAGTTGTCGGTGGAGTCCGGCTCCCGTAGGAGTCTGGACGAAGTCTGTCTGCAGCCGTCGGAGTCGAAGACGAAGCCCGGCTCCCGTAGGAGTTCGGGCGGAGTCTTCCTGCAATTAAAGTTAAAGGCAAAGTCCGGCTCCCGTAGGAGTCCGGACGGGGCTTACCAGCAGTTGACGTTGAGGACGGAGCCCGGCTCCCATAGGAGTCCGGGCAGAGTCTACTTGAGGTCGAAGTTGTCAACGGAGTCCGGCTCCCGTAGGAGTCCGGACGAAGTCTGTCTGCAACCGTCGGAGTCGAGGACGAAGCCCGACTCCCGTAGGAGTCCGGGTGGAGTCTTCCTGCAATTAAAGTTAAAGGCGAAGTCCGGCTCCCGTAGGAGTCCGGACGGGGCTTACCAGCAGTTGACGTTGAGGACGGAGCCCAGCTCCCGTAGGAGTCCGGGCGGAGTCTACTTGAGGTCGAAGTTGTCGACGGAGTCCGGCTCCCGTAGGAGTCCGGACGAAGTCGTCTGCAGCCGTCGGAGTCGAGGACGAAGCCCGACTCCCGTAGGAGTCCGGGCGGAGTCTTCCTGCAATTAAAGTTAAAGGCGAAGTCCGGCTCCCGTAGGAGTCCGGACGGGGTCTACCAGCAGTTGACGTTGAGGACAGAGCCCGGCTCCCGTAGGAGTCCAGACGGAGTCTACTTGAGGTCGACATCGTGGGCGGAATCGTTGATTCTGTTGAGGGCTTCGGCTGTGGGTATTTTATACCCAACAATTTTATTGAAGATTTTATGGGCCTTGCATGATTTCTAGGGCTTGCCCCACTGTTCATGTGGCCGTGTCACATAGTCGACCTAGAAGACGGATTTGGGATGTGATAGAAGTGGTATCAAAGCTTAGTTTATGATCATCTGGGATTGTAATGTGAATGATATCAAAATTTGAGGTTGTGATCATTAGGGACTGCGACTAAAGTGGTATCAGAGCTTAGGTTTAAAATTATCAAGGACTATAATGAGAAATTAATGATTTGTAGGGTTGAGTGTAGAAGACTGGATCTTTTGTATCGTAATATATGATTTATTGGGTCTGACCTAGGCATGAGTCATTTTGGGTGTTCTCAATTTCTAGTGCAGAGTGGCATTTAGGTTGGAAGTTATTTAGTGAACTTACATAACTTTAGTAGGTTTAGATCAGAGTGTATAATGAAAGTATGGTGATTTAAGTTATTTAATTTGATCAAAAATATTGATTTTAATTTAGAGGACATTATGATAGAGGATTGGAATTTCTTTTCGAGTGAAGGAGGCTACTTAAGAGCTTAAGAAAAATATAAGGATCGTGCACCCTTAAGTTTGGGCTTTGAGGTATGTCAATTTCGAAGATGAAATTATTTTTCGGAAAAAATGTAATACCCTATCAATTTGGATCAAGCCCAAAAAGATCCCACATGATTTTTAAAGCAGCGAAAAAAGAAAGAAACAAGGAATGAAGAAGAGGACTCCTGATGGGAGTCTGCTTCTTCTCCCGATCCCTTTGGAAGATAGACTTTGAAGGATGATTGGACTCCAATAAGGTGTCTATAAATCCCCCTCCTCCCTCTAATCATCTCACCTCCTCTCCCCAAATTTCGATCAACATCAGTGGAAATTAGATTAAGAGATTTCAATTTTTTCATTGAGGTCTCTCAGTGAGCCACTATCGAATACCTCATCGTAGGTGAGGCAAACACCTCCAAATTCTCTTATCCTCTCTTTCTTGGTCCCTTAACCATTGTTAATGGGTTCAATCACCTAATTGCTGTCGGAGATCGTCGGATTTCATGGTGAATAGGGCCTTCCTTTGTTCCCATCTTCTTCTCTTCTCCCACTGCATTGGCTGTAGTTGCCAACCATGGTGCGGCTATTGAGGGCCAGAGTCACCCCTGTCAAAGTCATCGGGGCCTGCTATTGCTCAAAGGCCACCACTGGGATGTTGGTTGGCCTAAGTTTGTCTTCCCCTATTGTCATGAAGAAGAAAGAAGAAAGAAGAAACAAGAGAAAGGGAAGAAAAGGGAACAAAAGGAAAGAAGCAAAAGCAAAAAAATAGAAAACAAAGAGAGAAAAGAAAAACAAAAGAAGAAAAGAGAGAGAGTCTCTTCCCTCTCTCTCCCTTCTCTCTCTTCAATTATTTTTCAAGTTTCTTTCTCTATAATTTTTCTCTCTAGATTGTTTTTCTCTCTCTTCATGTACTTCTCTTTCTAACAATTCTATGGACCAGTAGAGGATCCAAATGGCTAGATAAACTCAAATCGACTAATTGATCTTAAGAGGGGTCTTGAATCTATCATATTATGGACTTCAGGGCTGAAATTGAATCGGATACAAATCAGATACCAGCAAATCCATATCCATATTTATTTTGTTTGACGTATACAAATATGGATACAGATATTATTCAGATGAAAAAATTTATATCCATATTTATTTTAAATGGATATGGATATAATTTGGATACTGAAAGTATGGATATAATTACTGATATAATTTAGATAATTAAATTTTATGACTATAGAATCAAAGATATTATTATATAGATGATAAATTAAGTTAATAATATATTTATATGATTATATATATTTTTTAAATTAATAAGTATTATATAAAATTATGTAGGATTACATATAAATTCGGATATTCTGATACATATCAGATAGTTGTCTATCCTTATCTATTATCTATTTTTCTTTGATGGATATAGATATGGATATAGATATTAGTTGGATTTCAAATTTTTGTCCATATCTAGATTGATTCAGATATGAAAATGAATCCAGATGGATAATATCTATATCACTTTCACTCTTGATTATGGTTGTTTACCGTAAATTTCTGCCATTCATAGTCATCTATAATTTTTATATTTGATTCTGATCAAGTAGAGGTACAACTATTTGTACAAAATGCATCGAATAAAATATCTTGTTCTTGAGTTCATGATCGAAGAGTTAATTGATTATAGTACTAGAGTCTGAAACTGATAGAGATAAGAATCTCTTTGTATGATCACCTGTATATTTGTTTCTATACCATGCATGATGATTTTTGGCTTTATGATGGATATAAATTTTTTTATTATATATATATATATATATCATATGTTGACTATTTTGATTATTAAAAATATGATATATGATATTTTGAAATTGATCAAAAAATATAATATAAATTATTGAATGATCTATTGATTGTATAAGAGGATTTGGACTAGCCAGGATGTGGATTGCCAGTCACGGACCGAATCATGACACTTTAGATTTGTTGGGATTTCTAAGGTGGTCGTGCATATGAAGTTTAAAAATTTTTTAAAATCTAAAGGCAGCAGCATAATAGATTAAATTTTTTTTAATCTAAACATGCATACATCATATGAAAACACCTAAAGATCTAGTTTATATATAGAAATAACATGATCTGATTTTAATCTGAAAATAAATATATGATTAGATCGCATACTTATTTTATCTTTCCATCTTTAGATCTGGATCTTTATGGCAAGTTGATCTTCACCTATGAAGTGATGATCTTGGATGTCTTCAGAAGGTCCGTTGAAGTTGCACAAGCATCCGACCTCTACATGTATCCATATGAGATTTTGATCTGATCAGAAGCTTCTTGATCTCATCGGAGTGTTAGCTTTCTTGCAGAAATTGCATCTTGATGATTGAAGAGAACTCTTCTTTTCTCTCAAAATTTTTTGAGAGAAGAATAAGAATAGGAGGATGTAGAGGAAGATGAAGGAGAACAAAGAAATCCTTTCTTTTTTTTCCTAGAACCATGTATATGATCTCTATGCTAGATATTTAGAGAAGAACCTTTTTTTCTCTTTTCTTCTATGCATAAGAGAGAACCTTTCTCTCATCCTTTTTCATGCCTCTAAGAGGAACCTTTCCTCTCTAAAATCATCATACAAGAAGGAAGACCTTCTTTCTTTCTTCAGCTCATGAGGAAGACCTTCTTCCTCTCACCTTTTCTCATGCCAAGATGGGGCATCTTTTCTAATTTTTCCATGAAAAACTAGCAACTAAACCCCATGCCTAATCTTTATTTTCTGCATTCAAAAATACCCAACTGCCTATGCCCAAAAACCCCTCTTTTATAGCATGGAATAGGGATTTTGGATAGGAGTCTAACTCGTATTTTAGGGCATGTAGGAGAGGCTAAGGAATAGAGTTTGGGGTGGCCCAAAACTCCTAACTTTTAGGCATGTAAGAGAACATAAGTGCGGCTTCTATTTTAGCATGGAGGAGGGCGTGAATTCCTTTCATGCAAGAAAGAAAGGAGCACATGGGGCATAAGGTTTTGGGTGCTAATCCAAGTGTGGCGTGGAGATGAGGCAGATAGTTAGGAACATCTTTGAATCTTGATTCAAGCTTTAACCAATTCTTGGACCAATCCTAACTAACTTAAAAATTAGTTATAACCAAATAACTAATTAGGTACTAGCCTAATTAGGAATCTAATTATGTCCTAATTCAATTGGAAAATTAATTGAATCAAATCCTCATCAAACTAACTAGGGATTGATTTCTTGGATATAAGGTTATCTCATAATCAATAGGACTTGATCCAATCAAGCTTGTTATCCAATAGGACTTGATTCAATCAAACTCAAATCAAATTAAATTGAATCAAATTCAATTAAATCTGATTTAAACCCCATAGCTCAATTATATTGAGCCATATTGTAATCCAATTGTAAATTAAATCTTCCTACAACTTACTAACACTTAGTAAGTTTTACAATTACAACTTTTACATTAGATTAATTATCAATCATATCAATAATTAAATTCTATTATGATTTATAATCGCAAATCAACCATCTGATCAGTCAAAAGTCTCTTTTGTGTGTGACTTCATAGGTTCTATTCTGTCTGATAGTAAGGTATATTGTGATCCCTATCACAATATCATCGAAACTTCTTTCAATGGGTTGGAACCATTCCAACTCTACCCATCAAAGATCATTGATCATCAAAATGATGCTCATGGGCCCCACAATCCATCAGTGATATCTCGCAATATATACTGACAATCTAGCATAATAAAAGTGATGAACCTTTAGATGCAGTTACCGTATGATACAATCTCTCTATCGTGAGTCCCGACTAGATGGAAGTCATAAAAAATTTGTTAAATCCCATCATCAGTCATATATAAGATTTATTCGACTCGAGTTCATACTATGAATATCCATGAAATTTTTTTTCCATCAATCACACTATCTTGGCTCAGAACTTCTGAACTCAATCTCATAAATCACATAGGACTACTCCTTTCTGCTAAGATCAATAGATCCCATCTAGATATGTACCCTACTTCTACAGTAGATCAACTGTTGTCAACATCCACTACAAAGACTCATTGAGGTCATATTTCTGTGTAGTCAAACTATAGAAGTCTCACTATGAGCAGCCATGATACCATAGGTCAAAAGATCAATCACACTCCTACAGTATTGAAAAAGTTATCTATATGACTTCTCATATTGATCACGCTCAATGCTAGTTATTCTCAAATAACTATCTGCACTCTCGCTTCAGTGTCCCTATACTGCAGATTCAAGACTCATATGTCCAAAAGAAGTGATTCATGCATCGATCTGTTCGAATCAATCACCGTTTCCATGATGATCCTATGAACAAGAGCAATTTAAGAATCAACCATCAATGGTATATGCCTCAAATTCTCAATTATTTGAGAATATGTGTCGTCATCTTATTAATCCCTTAGACAATTCATGGACACATACAACATGAATGAAATTAAGAGTATTCGTTAAGTATAAAATCATGTCCTAGAATTATGATATGCATCAGTCAAAATTGACTTCTAAGACATACATCAACAATCTTTCACTTGCACTAAAGCTAATCTGTCATTTACCTAAGCCCCATCTTCTCAAGACAAGCTTCAATTTTCGACTGTCTAAGTGACTTCAGCCTACTACATCCTATATGGAGTCTACTCTCTGTACCTCTATATATTTTTACTTGAGATAGTTGCATATATCACTACTTTATGTGCTTGGACTTCTGGTGAGACTTAGGCTCCTTAGTGAGGGCTATGGGCCATTATCTTTATGGTACAGTGTCAGGATATCTGATGGCATGAAATCTAGTTTTACAACTAACATAAGAATCAGATTGTATCCTATACATCTACAGTATATTTAGCTTTCATTGATCGGTTGCTTGAAACCCTTCCAACATATCGAACCAAGAACACATCTTGATATAGACATTCTATCATCAGCATCAGACATAAACTCTGAATTAGTATATCTTCTCACTTTTAGTTCTAACCCCTATCCAAAGATCAGGAACAAACCTTTAGTGCTTCTTAAATACTTAAGAATGTTTTCACAGTAATCCAGCGCTCCTAGCTTGGATTTGACTGATATCTGTTCGTGACACTCATATTAATGGTTATATCAAGTTGAGTACATAGCATGGCATACTCCTATGCCTAAGAAGGTAGTAGACCCCTCTTGAAGGTTTCTATGTTGAACCCTTTTAGCATTTCGCCTATGTACTTTTTTATGAAAACTCAAGCATCTTCTTAGATCTATCTCTATAGATCCTTTTATTTTAAGAATATGGGATGCTTGCCCTAGATCTTTATAAAGATTCTATATGCAACTATATTTTAACCGATGTCAGCATTGGACACTCCCAATCAAGAGGATGTCATCTACATACAATACGAGAAATGAGATAGCACTTCCATCGATTTTCATGTAAACACACGAGTCCTCATTCTCAATGAAATCAAACAATTTGATCACACCATTGAAATGAGTATTCTAATTTTGAGATGTTTGCTTAAGTTTATGTATGGACCTTTGTATTGTGATCTCTATCACTAGAAGTGAAATCCATAGTCCGTTCCATATAGATATCTTCTCAAGGTATCCATTTAAAATTGCTATCTACACATCCATTTCTTGGGGTTGATATCCTACATTGCCTCGTTGTAGGTCTTGGGATCATCTCTATATTTCTTATCTCTTAAGAAAAATATTTTCTTTATATCCTCCGTAAGCATACTAAGTATCCTTCATAAGGATGGGAGATCCTATTTGATCTACGAGGTATAAGATGTACTATATGTACTTGCTCATAATGAATAGATTCTACAAGTTCTATGACTTGTTGCTCTCAGAGACTCTTTAATATGCTTTTATCGTGAGAGCAATCAAAGATAAAAATTAATCGACTATTGCTTTGTAGAACAGGATGAGTCAGATTGTATCCTCAGGGATCTTAGGCAGTTGATTAGAAAGAAAAAAAATAAAAAAATTAAAAATATTTTGATTGAGGACTTCTATAAACTAATCAGCAAGATAATTTAATTAAAAAGATAATTAAACTTAACACATCTTAGGAATTTATTTATGCAAGAGCTTGTGATTAATTAGTTTTTGAGTATAATCTATCTCTATCTGAGTACGAATCGTATTTTGTCAGGATCACAATCCATCTCTTTATGAGCATAGATTATCCTAAATCTATATAAAAGAAAATAAATTAACTTTAAGACAATCTATCCCCTATTCAATTGCGAACCATATCTTTTCAGGATCATGGTGCATCTTCTTATGAGAATAAATTCTTAAAAATTTAATTTATTCAAGGAAATACAACACATGCATAATTAAGGAGAAAAGAAATTTTATTATCATTGCATAAAATAAATACATAAGATGGAGAAAAGAAAAATAAATTTGTAATATTAAGAACTTCATCTCCTCCTCAAGATAGAAGACCCTTAGCCGCGCATCTACTTTCTCTACCTCTTAAATTCTAAAACAAACTAAAAAATAAAGAAAAATAAAATTTATGGTTGATTACTACTTGCTGCCCTCTCTCGATGTCTGTTCTCTATTCCACAGTCCCCTTTTTATAGAGCAAATTTTTTTTGAGTCCTCGCAAGCCACAAAATCTCAATTCCTATCAAATATGCATCCCAGGCATGTCCAAGCTCTTTGGCTGTCCGATCATCATTCAACTCTATAACCGACTATGATTCGATTACTGCTCTTGGAGACCCCCATGGACCGCTAAGGTGGGTTTGGTTCTATGAATCATGCATGGACCGTGAGGGCAAATGGGCTGACCTAATTGGGTTTTCTTCTTTTTTTTTTTTATTTTTTTTTTCTTTTTTTTTTATTTTTTTTGGCTTCGGATATTCATTTAGGATCCAAACTGAGTCCGATTTGTGCCCAATTTTTTTTTTGAATCTACAAATTGAGCTCTTTACATTAGCAATCTTCTTTCCTACAAAACATAAACAAAAATATCAATTCTTAAGGAATAAAGGTCAATTAGGGTGTATTTTGATGCTTTTATTGGGATATTTATTATACTTATCACACTCTCTAACTTAAGTTTTGCTCGTCCTCCAGTAAAGAAAGAATTTAGTATTAAGTACCATTTAGTTTAGGGTTTTAAATTTTATCGAGTAATTTTCAAAAGGGCTACTAATATACAGTAGAGTGAGAGTGAGGTATGTCATTGGGATATTAGTACTTAACCAATATGAAAATAAAATGAAGAACATTGAACCTTTTCTGAACTCTTTTTGAATTACCCCCCACTTTTATCTCTAAATCATTTATTTTTACATGGATAAGTATATTATTACTTTTGTCCTTTATTTATTATAAAAGCATCTTCATATTGTCTATTTTTTGATGCAAACCACAACGCTTATTTAGGCGAAGGGGCCCGGTTACTCGATGAGAGACCAATGTTTAGATTTTTTTTCTCTCTTTTTTTTTTAATATTGTATTGCTATTGAGTGTCTCATCTATATAGATTTCTGTCTGACTCATGTAATGAGTTTTCAGCTAATGACTCTCAAACCAGTTGGCTTTAGAGTACTAGGTATAAAATATCCCTTGGGCTTACTTGCTCGAATCAAGCAGGCTACGAGTTACGACTAGCCTTACAATGAGCTTCTTTCCCCTTCTCATTTTTTGATGTGAACATCAATGCTTGCTTAGGCAAAAGGATCGGTTACTTGATGAGAAGTACTTAGAAACTATTTTATATTTATTTTTTTTATATATTAAGAAATGTATAGTTACTCTACACTAGTCCATAAGAAGTAAATTCTTTTTTGATGAAGATAGAAAAAATTTAGAAGTGCTCATAGAAAAAATATTTATATTTTAGATTTAACTCTTTATTAGGTTTTCTTAATACTTGATCCCTCTATATCTTACAAACTCTCTGATCAGTGCATCAATTTATTTTTTTAAAAAAATTACTTAGTTCAGCTTGATTCTTTAAGCATAATCGGATACCTAAATACTAAATACTAACTTACTCAAGGACTTTAAATTTTTAATTTTTTTTATATTACCCTCAACCCCCAACTTAATTTTCATTATCCTTAATAGTGTAAGAAAAAATAAAGATATGAATATAAGACAGGGAAATCATGTCACCTGGCTAGGTGTGCTCATGTATTGTCAAGTACTTCCGTAAGGAGTTATCCATTATTCTTTTGTGCTAGATGTTCCCTTGGTTTAGCATGACCTTCGTAATTCTATTTGAAGTTCTTGAAAAATTGGTTCTCCCCCCAACTTAGTCCTAAACTTGAAAAGAAGGTAAGCAAACTAAAATTGAAAAAGAAAAATTCGAATGTAAAAACTGGGTTGGCTCCCAACAAGCGCTAAGTTTAATATCTTTAGTCAGATGCTAATAGAGTGCTCATCCTATTCCTATCCAAATCTTAATATGGGTCTGTAATTTCTTACGTGATTCAGGATCTACCTCAGAATACTTCCTTCATGGAACCATGGCATGACTTATTCCCCTAGTAGTAATATTTGGCTCTTTCATTTTTACCCTGATAAGGTTGACCCTTTGGTTATCTAATGTGAGGTAACTGATTTTTTGGGCTAACCATTTTGTTAATTCATTTCTATCCACCTCCCACATATTAGAGTTTAGTTCCCTTTGTAGGTCCCTATAAGGTTTATTATTTGGCTCATAATAAATGTAGAGAGAGGGGTCAAAGCCTTTCAAACTGGCAACGGTTTGCTTAATGGCTTCCTTGTGTTCTTGTAGGGCACCCATAAGTTGGGTTTCCTAATCACAGGTCAAGTTTGGTGCAATAATCATCAGAATGGTGTCATTGGATCCTAAGAATGTATATTTAAATTTGACAAGAAGTGGCTTCAATTCTAATTTGGGTGCTCCTCCAATTGATGGCTTATAATTACTATCTTGCATCGAGTTCGCATCAATGGGTTGGTCCAATTCATCTTCTAAATTAAAAATCAATTGCTTAGATTGTAGGATGTTAACTTCCTTTATTTGGTTGACCTGATTTTCTTGTGGGACTAGGATCATTTTGGGCTCTAGGGGTATTCTCAGTTCTACCTTTCTCTTCCTCATTGATGGCCGTGACTAACTGCTCAACTTGCATTTCTAGATGGACAATGGCTTGGGTGTTTGAATTTAAAAGTTGGCTCATGGTCTACATAAAGTCGGTATATGACTTCATTAGGATTTCTAAGCTTTTCTCTAGTGAATTAAGCCTTTGGTCATCTTCAAACTCGCTTATTAATACATATGCATCCTCATTTCTAGTGAATTAAGGAAGCATGTTGAAGGTTTGAGGTTTGATCTTAAAATAATTATAACCTATGGTCTAGGATGATCTAATGTTAGTTGGTTGAGTTGAGCTAGTCGGGTACCAATAATCCTTAAAACATAGGGGTTTATGATTGAAGTTACTCATTATGACTTTAAGGGCTACTAGACTTGGTGTAAGGTTCAGAGTGGTTCTACTAATTATCCAAACTCCCTATTTCAAGAAATTTATTTTTTTATTAATATTTTTTTTTATTTATTTAGGAAGAAAGAAGAGCTAGGAGAGATAGATGAGAGGAGATTTCTAAAGAAAGGTCCTAAGAAATCCTAAATCTATAGACGATAGAGAAGAGTATTTTAATTAGGGTTAAATTATAATGGCAAATAAGTTAGCATAAAATGGACTCTCTATCCTAGGGTTAACCTAGATCTAGATAGCTTCTAACGATTCCAAGACTATCTTCGAGCATTCCAAACCTATGATGACTAATTGATTTAGTCAGATAAGTGTAAGAGGTGGGAGGTCCCCTGCTCGTTACTTTCTTTAGACACCAATTGAGTTGGTCAGATCAGACAACAGAATCAATTAAAAATTACCTTCTTAAACCACTTGCCTTCGACACCAAGCAATTAATCAATTCAAATCCGATCTAACTCGAGGGCTTTCTTGTCCTATTGAGCTCGAATATCCTAGGATAGATGTTTAATTGGTTTTAGGTTAAGATCTAGGTTATGCAGGATGAAGGATGTAGTTTTTGGATTAAAGAAGGGCGATCAAATCTCCACCTTATCTGATTAATGGCTTAAGTACCCTTAAAGTTAATTATAGAGATGCAATGCAAAACAAGTAAAGTGACCAATCAAGTTAAAAAATTTTATTTTGTGTTTTTTGGTTACGCTATTTTAGTTAAGTACTATGAAATATCTAGAATTCTTTTTTAGGGTTTAAGGTTTTATCTTTTTATAGATATTTTTTTAGGTTTTTGATTTTTTTAGATTTTGCAGAAAGACAAGTTTAAGTGATTAAGTCTAAAATTGTAAATCGCTAAGCTATAAAAAATAATAAATTATTTTAAACTATAAAAGAGCAAAAAATATCTAAGAATAATAAGCAGTAAGTTAGTTATACAAAATAAGGTAATTATTTAACTATGCAATTAAGGTAATCTAGCTAGACAACATAAAGATCTATCATAAAAGAAAAATAATTTAAAGTAAGAAATAAAAATTGAAAGTAGTAGAATATTTTTTTTTCTCTTTTTTTTTTTTGCTGAGATTTTTTTTAGATATGCAATAATAACAAATACAAATATTAGAAAGCAATTAAAAAGGCAAGAGATCATAAAATAAGGTAATACAGAATATATATATATATATATATATATATATATATATATATATATATATATATAATTTTTTCTAAATTAATCATGCCAAGATCCCAAGTAATGGTAACAAAATTTGATGTGCTCTTGTCACAAGAGAGAAAAGATAAAAATTAACTGACTACTACTCCATAAAATAGGGTGAATTAGATCATATCCTCAAGAACCTTAGGCAGTTGATTAGAAAGAAAAAGAAATAAAAAAATTAAAAATATTTTTATTAAGGACTTCTATAAATTAATCAGTAGGATAATTTAATTAAAAAGATAATTAAACTTAACACATCTCAGGAATTAAGAATCCATTCCTCTTGTTGACAGATTTTGGTATTTATTTATGCAAGGACTAGTGATTAATTATTTTTGAACTTAATCTATCTTTATCTGAGTATGAACCATATTTTGTCAAGATTATGATCCATCCCTTTATGAGCATATATTATCCCAAATCCATATAAAAAAAAATAAATTAACTTTAAGACAATCTATCCCCTATTCAAGTACGAACCATATCTTATCCGAATCATGGCACATTTTCTTATGAGAATAAATTGTTAAAAGTTTAATTTATTCAAAAAAATACAACACAGGCATAATTAAGGGGAAAAAATTATTATCATTACATAAAATAAATACATAAGATGGAGAAGAGAAAAATAAATCTATAACATGAAGAACTTCTTCTCCTCCTCAAGACGGAGGAGCCTTAGCTTTGCATCTGCTTTCTCTACCTCCTAAATCTTAAAACAAACTAAAAAATAAAGAAAAATAAAATTTGTGGCTGACTACTACTTGCTGCCCTCTCTCAATGTCTGTTCTCTATTCCACAGTCTCCTTCTTATAGAGCAAAAATTTCTCGAGTCCTGGCAAGCTATGGAATCCCAATTCCTATCAAATACGCATCCCAGGCATGTCCAAGCCCTCTAGCTATCCAATCATCATCTAATGTCTCAAAATCACCCCAAAATAGGTCTTAATCAAGTCGGTATCACTACCTACCATCAGATTAACCTCCAGATCAAACCTCATCTGTTAGATTGTGCCATCCGAACTCTTCTTTCAGTCAGAATCAATGCTTACCGTCGGACCAAGCTAAAAAATCACTACAAACCATCCGATGGTGAAAAACACAGCTGCTCCCGAATTAGCTCCCATGCATCGTGATAAAAGACTGATGTTACTGTGTCAGTGGACCGCACATACACCCAGCACACCATGATTTATGAACCAGCTGTGATCCAGTTACTGCTCCTGTAGACCCCCATGGACTGCTAAGGTGGGTTTGGTTCTGTGAACCATGCATGGACCACACGGACAAATGGGCCCACCCAGCTGGGTTTTCTTCTTTTTATTTTTTATTTTTTTTTTCTTTTTTTCTTTTCTTTTGGCTTCAGATCTTCATTCAGGATCCAAACTGAATCTGATTTGTTCCCAATTTTTTTTCTTTGAATCTACAAATCGAGCTCTTTGCATTCATAATCTTCTTTCCTACAAAATACAAGTAAAAGTATCAATTCTTAAAGAATAAAGATTAATTAAGATGTATTTTGATGCTGTTATTGAGATATTTATTATACTTATCACTCTCCCTTTGAGCTTATCCTCCCACTATCTCTATCTTGGATAAATTATTTTTTAAGAAGATAGTATGATAGCTCACAATCATATTGTGATCTTTTGAAAAGAAAAATAGTATCATAAACTCTTTAGGATATCCTATAAAGTGAACTCTTATAGATCTAGCCTCTAATTTGTCCCATCTGCAATGCTTGACATGGGCTGGACATTTTCAAATCTTGAAATGATCAAGACTTAATTTTTTATCTTGCTATATCTCATATGGTGTGATAGAAATAGATTTAGAGGATACCTTATTCAACAGATAAATTTAAAGCATATCCCTAAAGAAACAAAGGTTAAATTAGTGAAATTCATCATGGATCAGATCATATCTCATACAGCCCTATTTCTCCTCTTAGATATCCTATTGAGCTGAGGTTTACAAGAAAGGGTCCATAGTAAAATCATGCCATTTTCTTTAAGATAATTGAGAAATTTTTTAATTTGGTATTGTCTCATCGATTTGATCCAAGTACCTTTAGGATTTTTCTGATTTATTTCTCTATTTCACATCTAAATTCTTTAAACCTTTCAAAGATCTTAGATTTGTATCTCATATACCTATTTATACCATGACTGATCATTGATAAAGGTAATAAAGTAGAGATAACCTTCCTTGACTGGCACATCAAATGGACCGCACACATCAAATGTGTATAAGAGCAAGTATGTCAGTCGGCCCTTCCCCTTATCCCACAAAGGGCAGTTTGATTATTTTTCCTTAAAGAGATGATTTATAGACTGGATATGACTCAATAGTCAATGGGCCTAAGAGCCTATATTTTTTCAGTCTGTAAATTATTTTTTCTCCTATATGACCTAGCCTAAGGTACCACACTTACTTCAGGTTCATATCAACTCTAGATCTCTCAAACCCAATGGCACTCACTGTATGCTCAAATAAGTTCATAGATGCATCACTATATAAATGATAGAGACTGTCTCAAAGAACTAAATCCAAATGATAATCGCAGAGGTTAGATGCCCACGGCCACAGTAGCAACTCTTGCTCTATTATTGATTCGAAGGGTTACTTCACCTTCCCTTAACCCTCTGCATTTCTTTAGATCTTGTACTAAAGTATTAGAAAAAATATCTTAAATTCGACCCATAGGAGCAAAAATCTAGATATAAAGAATCTCAGCTCAAAGAGCATATCACGAGGAGCCCGAAAGCATGGAACAGTAGGGCTTGCAGCATGCGGAATAGTGGGGCCTACAGCGCACAGGCCAGAAGGTGGACCGGGGGCTGTAGGTGGTGGACCAGTAGCCAGTGCAGCCCAACAAGCATAGGCTCGACCCAGGCGCACGCGGGCCAGCCATGCATGGGTGCACAGCCCAACAGGAGCGTGGCCCAGTGTGTAAGAGATTGGTCTAGTGATCTAGATCTTCATGGCGAGTCGATCTTCACTAGTGAAGTGATGATCTTGGATATTTTCAGAAGATCCGTTGAAGCTGCACAAGTATCCAACCTCTATAGATATCCACATGAGACCTCGATTTGATCAGAAGCTTCTTGATCTCATTGGGATGCTAGCTCTCTTGCAGAGATCACATCTTGATGGTTGAAGAGAACTCTTCTTTTCTCTTAAGACTCTCTTAGAAAAGAAGAAGAACAGGCAGACGTAGAGGAAGATGAAGAAGAACAAAGAGATCCTCTCTTTTTCTTTCTAGAACCACGCATATGATCTCTATACTAGAGATCGAGAGAAAAACCTTGTCTTCTCTTTTTTTTTATGTATGAGAGAGAACCTTTCTCTCATCCTTTTTTATGCCTCTAAGAGAAACTTTTTCTCTCTAAATTAGCACACAAGAAGGGAGACCTTCTTCCTTTCTTCAACCCATAAGGAAGACCTTCTTCCTCTCACTTTTTCTTATGCTAAGATGGGGCTTCTTTTATGATTTTTCCATGGAAAACTAGTAACTAAACCCCACACCTAATCTCTATTTTTTGCATTCAAAAATAGCCAACTACCTATGCCCAAAAACCCCTTTTTATAGTGTGGATTAGGGATTTTGGATAGAAGTCTAACTCATATTTTAGGGCATGTAGGAGAGGCTAAGGGATAGAGTTTGGGGCGGCCCAAAACTTCTAACTTTTAGGCAAGTAAGAGAACATAAGGGTGGCTTTTATTTTAGCATGGAGGAGGGTGTGAATTCCTTTCTCGCGAGAAAGAAAGGAGTGCATGGGGCATAAAGTTTTGGGCACTAAAGCACGGAGATGAGGTGGGTGGTTAGGAAGAGATTAGTCCTAGTCAAACCAAGACTTTCTTGAATCTTGATTCAAGCTCTAACCAATTTTTGGACCAATCCTAACTTAGGAATTAGTTATAACCAAATAACTAATTAGGTTCTAGCCTAATTAGAAATCTAATTAGGCCCTAATCTAATTAAAAAATTAATTGAATCAAATTCTCATCAAACTAGGGATTGATTTTTTGGATATAAAGTTATCTCATAATCAATAGGGCTTGATCCAATCAAGCCTGTTATCCAATAGGACTTGATCCAATCACACCCACATCAAATTAAATTGAATCAAATTTAATTAAGTCTACTTTGAACCCCATAGCTCAATCATATTGAGCCCTATTGCAATCTAATGGTAAATTAAATCCTCCTACAACTTACTCACACTTAGTAAGTTTTACAATTGCAACTTTTGTATTGAATTAATTATCAATCAAATTAATAATTAAATCTTATTATGATTCATAATCACAAATCAACCATCTGATCAGTCAAAAATTTTTTTGTGTGTGACTTTATAGGTTCTATTCTGTCTAGTAGTGAGGTATATTGTGATCCTTATCATAATATCATCAAAACTTCTTTCAGTGGTTAGAACTATTTTAACTCTATCCATCAAGGATCATCAATCATCAAGATGATGCTCATGACCCTACAATTCATCAGTGACATCTAACAGATGTAGTGGCAATCCAGTAGAATAAAAGTGATGAACTTCTAAATGCAGTTATCATGTGATACAGTCCCTCTATCGTGAGTTTCGACTAGACAGAGGTTATAAAAAACTCATCAAATCCTATCATCAGTCATATGTAAGATTTATTCGATTTGAGTTCATATTGTGAATATCCATGAATTTTTTTTTTCATCAATCACACTGCTTGGCAAAAGAGTTCTAAACTCAGTCTCATAAATTATATAGGGCTACTTTCCACTAAGATCAATAGATCCCATCTAGATGTGCACTGTGCTCCTACAGTGGACCGACTATCACCAACATCTACTACAAGATCTCATTGAGGTCATATTTTTGTGCAGTCAAACTCCAGTTGCCTAATTGTGAGCAATCGTGGCACCACAGGTCAAAGGATCATCACACTATTGCAGCATCGAGAAAGCTACTAACGAGTGAGTAGACATCCATGTGACTTCTTGTATTGGTTACGCTCAGTGCTAGTTATTCTCTAACAACCACCTCTACTCTCGTTCCAATATCCCTATACTGTAGACTCGAGACTCATCTGTCCGAAGAAAGCGATCCATCCATCAGTTTGTTCGGATCAATCACCATCTCTATGATGTTCCTATGATCAGGAGCAATTTAGGAATTAACCATTAATGACACAAATCTCAAATTCTCAATTCTTTGAGAATATATGTCATCATCTTGTTAATCTCTTGGATGATTCATAGATACGTACAACATGAATAAAATTAAGAGGATCCGTTAAGTATAAAATTATATCCTAAAATTATGATATACGCCAGCCAAAATTGACTTTTAGGATATACATCTAACAAAATTGCCAATCATGGGCCAAATCACGATACCCTAGTTTGTCATTATGGGTTGAAGCGAAGATATTTTGATTTGCCACTATGAATTAAAGCATGATTATTATGTATTGCTACCATAGACCAAGGCATGATTTATGGTTTAGCGGTCATAAGCCAAAGTGTGACCATGATTAATCTAAATTGAAAGACAACAATTGATTTGGAATATATTAATGAAACATAAATCATAAGTCATATGAAACCATTGGTAATGTTGATGATTGATTTGTGATATATGTTTATATAACTATTGAATTATATTGGATTTCTAACATGAGATTTTGTAGTTTACAATTTCTCTTTGATACTGCTCATTCATTATTTCTGAATTATATTACTATATTAGTGTATGTGTGATCGAATTCTTACTAGACTATAAAGCATACATTTTCAATTCTCTCTTTCTTTACAAAGTCATAGGATGTGTAGCATTGGTCGGGTTGGATGTGAAGTTTTGGTACTGGAGTTATTAGTTCATTAGTTAGTTCAATTTTTGATACCTATGGATATTTGAATAATTATAACCGAATAAGTTTATTTGACTATGATAAATCTATTTGTTGGTATATTTGATTATTTATTATTTTAATTAAATTTTAGTTTTATTAGAGATTTTATAGGTCTTGCATGATCTCTATGACTTGCTCTAGGGTTTCATGTGGCCGTGTCACATGATCGACCCAAATATGGGTTTAGAGTGTGACATCTATCTTTTAATGGTGACTGATATAGGATGGTAGTTTATCTCGATCATGTCTGATATCATTTGAACCTTGATTATATGCCGACTTGGTCGGCTTGGGCCTTATCGAGCCAAGGTAAGAGGCTGAGATTTGCAGTGGCAGTTATGTCTTATATACTCCACATTCCATATATGCACCAACTTGAATGGATAATGGCTCACCTTGGCTTGATAACATAGAAGTAGAGTAGTTCTCTCCACCACTCTTACCCTCCTTTCCAAAGCTGGGTGGCTGCCCCACTTACAAATAGCGGGAATAAGGGACCTTCAGTTAGGCTCTCAAGCTCCACTCTTTCTCTCTTTCTCTCTCTCTCTCTCGTTTTCCACTATTCTTTGGTGACTAAGTTGAGCATTCGAGGGGTTCCCATCGGAAACAAGTCCCATAAGGGACTTGATTTATAAGTTCTCTCCTATCAGGTGTGGTGTAAAGCTCCAACCATCATAGATCTGTCCACTACAATGCTAGGTTGGTTGCCAGTAACAATAGATTGGTGCTAAAGTAAGGGCCTAGGCCTACTCAGAAAGGAAGAAGAATTTATAGCCATGAGATCTCAGAGAGGAGGATCAAATACCTCACGATGGTCTAATGGGATAGCATCTTGTCTAGCCGAGGTGCAGCCTCAATCAGCTGAGGTAGTGTCCCAAGTCGTGGCACCACCTCCACAGTCCGAGAATCAACCTCCATCTTCTCAGCAGGCTTAGGACAGACTTACTCATGTAGCAAGTGCAGACCTTGACCATGACCATTTAAGCAATTCAGCATAGGGCTGTGGCCTTGCAACAAGTACCTCAGCAACAACAGCAACCTAAGCCACTCCTTTATAATCTGGATTGAGCATAGTAGAACCAACATAGCCGACCAAAGAGCTTGGAGTGGTGTCATCGAAGAAGCTCCTTCGCCCCCCAATCTAGAAGGGACTCCACCTAGGGAAGATCACCACCTCATCATTTGAAATATTATACTGCTCAAGATGCCAACATAGATCGAAAGCTTTAGGAAATGCATCGATAGATTGAAGCACTATGGGGTTGATCATCGACACAAGATAGTGAGGTTAGTTTTAATGCCAACCCGCCTTTCAGCAAGAAAATCATGGATGAGCCGATCCCAAGCAATTTCAAAATGCCATAGCTAGAGGAATATGATAGGGTAACCAACCCAGTGGATCATTTGGAAAGCTTCAAGGCCCTCATGCTATTACATGAAGCTAGTGATGGAATTCTCTATCGAACCTTTTCCTCCACTTTATAGAAGGTAGCTTGGTATTGGTACTTGAGTCTACAGCCAAGCTCAATCCACTCCTTCGAGCAATTTGTTGGTCATTCATGGCCCACCTCGTTAGCAGCCAACAATGTTGTAGGTCCGATTTTCTAGTGAACATCAAGCAGAGAGAAGGAGAGTTGCTTAGGGACCATGTGAGCTTCTTTAATATGGCCACACTTGAAGTGCATGATCTAGATCAATCGGTCACTATGTTAGCCTTGAAGGGAGGACTTCAAACGTGCTAGTTTCTCTTTTCTTTCGAGAAGAGCTATTTGAAAGACTTTGTCAAGATGTTAGCTTCGGTAGAGTAGTATGCCAATGTCAAGGAAGCCTATGAATTACATGGAGGCTCACCAAAGAGAAGACTTATGGAGCAAAAGGAGGGAAACAAAGTATAAAAGGACAAGCCGAGGTATGATGATCGATGAGGAAGGAGTTCACAAAGATCTTGAACTCCCACAGGGGCTCATCGATCCAAAACTCCACCTCATGATCATGGTCCCACTCTCCACTGAGGCAATTTGCCACCTATAATCCACTGAACACCCTGAGGGCTTAGATCTTGATGGAGATCAAGAATAATGGATAGCTATTAGGTTTTGGCACCTCAAATTTAGCCTATAGTAGCTAGGCCCAAGATGGAAAGGCCCATGGCATGCAGACCCACATGTGCAAGCCTGTAGATGCATGGTCCGTAGGCGTGCGGCCCGCTGGCACACAGGCCCGCAGGCATGTGAGGTCCACCATTGAGGCATGGTCCACCACGTGAGGTGCGGTCCATGCATCGTGCTTCATGCTGTCCAGGACATGGTCCAGGTGTGGGTGCATGTGATCACATGACTGCAAGTGTGATCAAATGGTTCATTTTGATTTTGGAGTCCTAACAAGACTCTTGTGCATGATGAACGTGACTTGGACATGAGTTTAGGATCTTTAAAAGGGGGTAGATGGCTTGAGTATTAGAGAGGGTGGCGGTCAGAGAGTCTCTTTGAGAGTTGAGAGCTTTATGAGGATCTTATGCTTCTTGTTAAGAGATTGATGTATGAGAGTTGAGAGGATGTAATCTTCTCTTATATTTATGGATTTTTCTCTCATAGTAAAGTTGCATACCCCGTGGAGGTAAGTCTTGAGTTAATCTACATTATTTGATTACATCTTTTTTACATCTCTATTCTTTCTTTATCTTATGGTATTGACATCGTCATCGGCATTACAATCTTGGGTGGGGATTTGTATTTCGTACTCTTGAGGGATCTTTTCCAACAAGTGATATCAGAGCACGGGTTGTTTGGATTGTGGCGATGTTGATCAAGATTGAAAAAGATAGATAAGACAGGCTTAATCAAGATAGAGATCAATTGATTTGATGAAAAGAGCAATTTTTCTCTATGACAAGTGAGGATGAAGGATGTGCTCATCCAATAAGGGTTGACTGATGCTATCTTATGCGAGGAGAAGTCAATCACCATGGAGAAAAAGGATTGGAAGTGACTCTAGATACAGATAGTGAGCATGATCTGCTTGTACTTAGCAGATGATGTGGTGATCTATGTGCTTAGTGAGACTTCTCCGATAGCGATGTGGATGAAGCTCAAGGAGATATACATGGCAAAGTCACTTACCAATGCTTTCTTCTTCTGGAAGCAGTTTTACCAGCTTTAGATGAGCGAGGGATAAAGCGTGCAGGAGTATCTCAGTAACTTTTAGAAGATCCTCATTGATATCCTTAATATTGGTAAGAAGGTTGAAGAGAAGATCAGGATATTGGTCTTGCTTTCATGGCTTTTTCCTTCTTTTGAGTCTTTGATGATTGCTCTTCTTATGGGGAAGAGCATCATCAAAATGGATGAAGTCACTTCTGCACCTCTTCAGAATGAAGTTCTCAGATGAAAGAATAGTGCTTCAAGTTCAGGCAGTGACTCAACTTTAATGGTGAATAGATGTGGTAGTGGCAAAAGACAAAGCGGTAGAGGATCGCAAGGTGGGCAATCCAGATCCAAGTCGATGGACTTCAGCAAGATCAAATATCATCGATGTGATAAGTTGGAGCATCGAGTCAGAGATTGTCTATAGCTCAGAGATTAATTGAAGGCTACTACAACATCGGTCCATGGTAGCAATACTGATGAGATTGATTATTTGCTTATGGTCTTTGATAAGGTATCTATTTTTTTCTCTTAATAAATTTTAGATTTGACTTGCTTGTATCATGTTTGTTATAGAGAAGAGCTATTTGACTCTCTAGAGAGTAGTGATGATACTATTCATTTATTAGATGGATCGAGTTATGCGATCAAGGATATTGAGATAGTCAGCTTGCAGACACATGATGGAGTAGTGAGGTAGTTAGGTGAGATCTAATACATACCAAATTTTAGAAGTAATCTGATTTTGCTGAGCAGACTGGATTCAAGTAGCTACAGATGGGGAGTTGATGATGGAGTTCTGAAGGTTGTGCATGGCAGTAGGATTGTTTTGAAGAAAAAATAAATGTGGAGGGTATTACCTTTGATAGGAAGCTCAACACGAGATGGAGCTTCAGATGCAGATAGATTGGGCATGAAATAGGAGACTCGAGAGGATGATAGACGACGTCATAGCGTAAATTTCTTTTACCATAGGATGCTACCTCGAGCAGGTCTTAGGTCAGATAGATCATAGCACATGATGGAGATGGGATCGAGCGGCCTGGCTCAACTCCCATATTTGCCTATCCATAAGCAACCAAGCATTTGCCCTAGGGCATGGGGATGAGATTATTCATGAGCTCTCAAAGTTATGTGGAGGTCGAATGTCAAATCGAGGTGGAGATTGTTAGGTTTTGGTGCCTCGAGCTCAACCCACAGTAGCGAGGCCCAAGATGGAGAAGCCCATGACATTCAGGCCCACATGCGTAGGCCTATAGGTGCGCAGGCTGTGGCACGACCGTGCAAGGTGCGGTCCATGCACCGCACTTCACACGATCTAGGTACAGGTGCACACGATCGAGTGACTGCGAGTGCATGTGGGTGCGATCAAACGATCCAGTTTGATTCTAGAGTCCTAATAGAAGTTTTATACGTGATGAACATGACTTGGACATGGTTTTAGGGTCTTTAAAAGGGGGTAGATGGCATAAGTATTGGAGAGGGTGGCAGCCAGAGAGTCTCTTTGAGAGTTGAAAGCTTTGTGAAGATTTTGTGCTTCTTGTTGAGAGATTGATGTATAAGAGTTGAGAGGATATGATCTTCTCTTGTATTTATGAATTTTTTTCTTATAGTGAAGTTGCATGCCCCATGTAGATAAGCCTTGAGTCGATCCATGTTATTTAATGGTGTCTTTTGTACATCTTTATTCTTCCTTTCTCTTATGCTATCGATATTATCATTGACATTGTGATCTTGGGTGGGGATCCATATTTCACACTCTTGAGGGATCCTTCCCAATAATAGCTAATAAGGCCACGGAGGACGCATACCCCGCTGACCTAATGTGATCCAAAGAAGGATGTCTAACAAGGCTTATACCATCAAGACCATGGATATGATTCCAAGGAATGCATCTAGCTCCAAAATGAGAGCAAGGAGCTCATTCAGTGTGGGTGTTGTTGGGGTATGTTCTCGTCACTTAACCGACCTCGATCAGAGGCCCACCTAGATAAAAGCCGATCTTATCAGACCAATCTCAACTGGCCTACCTTGGTAAAAGTCGACCTCATCAGAAGATCGTGGTCCACAGACAGTCAGTTTCACTAAGCGACCAACTTCATCTGAAAACTGAGGTCGGTGATAGTACGACCTTAGCATCACCTGGACCTGGCAATAGTCCAAGCTGAAGACTACATTGATGAACGATCAGCCTGTTTCTTCAGTGGCATCAGTGAAAAACTAATGTACTTGTTTGTCACTATAGTCCTGATCCACAGATCGAGTTCATCAGCTACTTACAGCACCTAACACTTTTGATCGATCTTTTACCGACCTGACTTACCAACCCTACCTAGCGAGCGAGGGATCGCTGGCACATGGGTCACTCACCCCAGATTGCTTCCAATCTCTTTCATCTTGCTTCGGCTAGTGACCGACCTTGATATCAATATGGCCAAACAGTGAGCAGTCAAGTAAGGCTGCCATATGGTCATATCGAGTCACATCAAGTCATATCATCCTGAGGTCATACCTGATGTATGTGATATTGTCATTAGGATACTATGCAATCAGCTTAATTCCAACTCCTAAAATATTTTTGTGATTAGCAGTGAGTCGGGTCGAATCCACAGAGAAAGCTATGGGTTGAGGTTTTGAAATATTTGATTTTTGAAAGAAAGAAAAGAAAGATTGAACAGAGTCAGAATTGTAAACAGAAGACAGGAATTAAATAGTTCAGAAAGATAAACTTGGTACTAAGATCTACTATTTAGATCTTAGTATCTACATGAAATAAAATTAAATTTTAATTAAAATTTAAATCCTATTATAAGAATTTAAAAGAAACACAGCAAGAATTAAAATTGTAAAAGAAAGTAATTGGGTACTAGTATTTATTAACTAGATCCTAGCTTCTACTTGCAATTAAAATAAAAACCAGCAAATTTAAAGATAATAAAATTACTTTTGCATTAATTAGAATCTAAATTTAAGTATAAAATATTAAAGAGAACTAATAAAGAAGATAAACAAAACTAGAATAAAGAAAGTAAACTAGAAAATTGTAACAAGGGTTGGAAGTTGATTCGCACAGCCTCATCGGAAAGACAGTTGATGAGATCTCCTTTCTTCCATCGTACTCCATAGAGCTTGCTCACATCCTCTTCTTCTTCTTCCTTAGATCTGATTTTGAAAAAGATGGAGGCTTGATAGAAGTGATGGTGGAGGAAATAAGGCTCTCTTTAAGGTACCCCTTTCCTTGAAGCTACAACCTAAACCCTAAGCCTTTGTTGCCGCACTCTCTCTCTTTCTTTATGCCATCCAAAATTTTTTAGATATTGATACTTAGAACACAAACTTTTTTAAAAAGGCCTAGGCTTTGCTGATTTTTTGGTATTTTTTTCTTGAATTTATGCCATTTAAATCCTCTTGATTTGGAAGGTTGTATCTCTTCAATTTGGGAAGTAGTCACATGAAGAATTGCCTTATTTGCTTTTGCTACCCAACCTCCTTATGCTGAATCTTTTTGGATGCCTATTTGCTGTTATTTATTTCCTTCAAGGTTAGCTCCTTTTCACCTAAAATTGGTTGCCATATCAGGTTTCTACCCTAAGAAAAACTAGGAAGAATATGGATGTATTGGGTGTTTCCTGTTTTGTCCAGCACTGTTATCAATTTTAATTTGATGTAGCTACCTTATCTAAAATTTAAATTAACTTCTATACATTATATTCTTTTTTCCTCATCTCAAGATTCTGTAGGATTTGGTCTTGCTCAATTTAGAGTCCTGTAGCCTATCTTTTAGGGGTCCTCATGCCAAAGATGTTAGAATCAAGGGGGTTCGACCAAGGAAGAGATTAACTATCTTTTTCTTGCTTTCTGCACCTTCTAGCTCCTTTCCTAGCTGATAGCATCAATAAAATGAAGGTGTGGGGTTAGGATTTTATGGGGTGGATGGCCAGCTAGGATTCTGAGGCTCTAGGGTTTCAAAATATTTTCAGCAATTTGAATTTACCTACCAAACAAGAAAGAAACATAAATTAAACTTCTCATAACTTTTCTAATGGGTATAACACTTGATTTTTGGTACTTAGATTAATCAATCAACTTGACATCTATTTTTCATAAATATGTGCTAATTTTATATTTTTTAAAATTATTTTTAAAAATATTTAATTTTGCAAGAAAGTCCAACTTAAATATGAAATTAGGGTTTCTTGAAGATGTTAGCACCATTAAATACATAAAATACATAATATATATATATATATATATATATATATATATATAAATATATGATTTATCACACCCTCCAACTTAATCATTACTAGTCCCTTAGCAATGTAAAAAAAATATAAGTATTTATTTACCATTTTTCATCAAGATCCTCTCTTACAAAAATAGGCCTAGGATTGAAAGTCAAGAAAATTTCAAGTATCACTAATTACATATTGAGTTTCGAAAGTAGATTTCACCGTCAGTCTACTCAAAAGCTTTCTTAGAGTACATCTGATAAGTAATATATTTTTATATTTATTTTAGATATTTTTGATAATTTATGATGCTAACATCTTCTCAAAAAACTTAATTTCATAAATAAATTAAATTTTTTTATAAAAATAAATAATTTTAAAAAAAATAAAATTAGAGCATATTTATAAAAAATAGATGTTGATTTAATTAAGCAATTTAGTACTAAAATAATAAAAAAATTTTAAAAAATTTAATGCATATTTTTTCTAATCTTTTAGGCAAAAATTGAAGCAAAAATTAAGTAAAAATATCTTAAAAAATAATTTTTATTATCTTCGGTGCATGGTGGACCGATCGCTTGGTCTACAGAGTCGATGGTGCAGTCCACAGAAAATGTTATGCGGTGTTTTGGCACGATTTATGAGTGGACGGAAGAAATTTTGCACCATCCGATGGCTGAAATTCAAACTGAACCAGATCCGATGGTCCACATTGGTTGTTGGTTGAAAAAAAAAAATTTAAGCATGATCCGACGATGCAGATTCCATCCATCGCTTGATCCAACGGTTGCTGTTTGTCCCGACATTGAATAGGAGATAAAGGGCATGATCTGATGGCCCAGATTCGATCTGACGTCTGATCCGATGGCCAGAATCATTTCCAACCCTGATAAGGAGTATAACATTGGTTTTCGAAGCAATTTGGGCGGTCCATTAAAGATCTAACGGCCATAATTAATTTATACGAGTATAATATGATTTCTAAAGATTTTAGGACTCCTTTTGCTGTCAAAAAAAGGTAAAAAATTTATCTATAAATAGAAGATCTGGGAATAGGTGAGGAGAGCAAAAAAATTGAGTAAAAAATTAAAAAAAATAAAAAAAATTAGATAGATATAGAGACCCAAGGGGAAAAAGAAGAGAAGTCAGTTCGCTCTGCGGGTATGAAAAAAGAAAGAGAGGTCATCAAACATCTTTTTGATGAGACTGAGCTAATCAATTTTAGTTTATTATTATAAATTTATTTTATTTTATTTTATTATTATTTTTAAATTTTTTATATTTTAATTTTAATTTTAATTAATATAAAATTTATTTTTTTATATTTTAAATTTTTATCTTTTATTTTTTGTAAGTAGATGCTAGGATCTAGTAGTAGATCTTAGTACCAATTTATTTTATATTTTTTAAATTTTTATTATTTATTTTTATTACAAGTAGATGCTAGGATCTAAATAGTAGATTTTAGCACCTGATTTATTTTTTATACTTTTAATTTTTATTTTCTGACTTAAATTATTTTTTTAAAAATTTTATTTTTTTTAAAATCAAAAATTTTAAATCAAAATTCTGTCTTCTCTATAGATTCGACCCGACTCACTGTTCTCTACATATTTTTAATTTTTATTGAAGTCAGAATTAGATTGATAATCATGGTGTCCTAACAACAACATCGCGATCATATTAATTTTTGGCATCATTGTCAGAGAGCACCAATTTTAATGTTTGATTTCTTTAATTTTTTATAAATATAGCTTATTAATTTTTTAATTTTTTTTATCTTTGTGTAGAAAAAAAAAGGTGAAAAATTCAAAAAAAAAGATAGACATCTTCCAATTTTGTTTGGTGAGATCAATCCTAATCCTAATCCTAACTATTTTTTTAGTATTAATTGCTATTTTTTTTTCAAATTAACCTAAAATTCATTCACATAAACCTAATAAAAATCGCATGACAAGAGTAGAAACTTACTTATTTAGAAGCATTCTTCATCTTAGATTTACTTTTGGTGATCGCTGGAGACAAGGTAAGTTTTTAAGTTTAATTAATTTTATGCATCTAATTTAGTTGCATAGAATCCCTATTTGAAATTGGTTGTGCATATTTATCTCCAATCAATTTAAGGGTAACACCCATAACAAGATAAAGTGAAGATTTTATCATCCTTTCTTAGTCCAAAAACAACCAACCAGTATCCCACATTAACCCAAATCTAACTAAAATCAAGTAGACATTGACCCTTAGGATCAATTGAGTTCAATTTGAGTATTGTAGTGAAGTCAAGTACAAAGTAAGTTTGGACTCACACTTAAAACTGGTGTCTAAGGTAAGAAGTTACAAAAGCTCAGCCTAAGTGGACTCGTGGTTATTTAATTAGTTTCGTTAGCTTACCTGACCAAGTCAATTGGTGTCTAAGGCAAGCAACGAGGGGATCCCCATGACCCCACCTCTTACGTGGTTAGTTGAAGGAAGTGAGAACAAATCCAATTCGTATTTAGGCCGAGCCACTCTACATCGAATTATTAGGTCTAAGAAACTCGTAGGTGTCTAGGTTTAATTATTTGCTAACTTGATTGCAATTAACACTTAACCATAACTAATTCTTCTCATTTTACATCTTTAGGTCCAGGGCTTTTTCTTCCTCTTCTCTTTTCTTTCTCCTTAAAAAAAAAATGAACCACATATTTTAGGGTTTGCATTGGTACATGCATGGTATAATTTTTTTTATTTTGATCTAGTTGAACTTAATTCTAAAATTGAACGGCTGATCCATATTACACCTAATAATCAAATAGTTAGAAATTTTAAAAACCACTTAGACAGATGAAGGAATATTTTATTCCTTCCATCTATAATCCATCAATATTTTCATCATTCTATGGGATCAAATATTTAAATTCTAATCCTAAGGTTGATTTGAACCTGATAGCTCAAAAATTAGATAAAGTCGATCTTCTTATAGATAAATGCCTAACCATAGGTCCACAATCTCCTGTGCAATACACACAACCTTCCAATTATCAGGAGATTTGCTCTATCTGTGCTAGCCCAGCCCATCATGTGAGTGAATATCCTACGGCTGCACAGTTTTCATCTTTCATCCAAAAATAAGTTCAAGCTACTCAAGGTTACTCCAATCCTATCAATGATCCATTCTTAAATGCGTATAACCAAAATTAAAGGAACCACCCTAATTTTTCTTGGAGACCCCAACAGACTCAGGCTTAGATCCAAATTTTTTTTGTATCAAACTTTCAGAAGAGGCCCCAATATCAAAATTATGCTTATAATAGAGGTCAACCTAGTTAACCGACTCAGCCATCCTATTACAATCAGCCTCTATACCCACCTCCTCAATAGACCCCTTTAGTCGACGATAAGTTTAGCCAACTTCAACAAATGATTATGATCCAACAACAATCTCTCATCAGGCTAGAAGTACAAATAGGTCAATTAGCTGAGTCTACCATGAGGAGAGAACTAGGTCAATTGTCGAGCCAATCAATATCAAATTTTAAAAACAATCCAACCACCCACCAACCATATGGACCTAGTCAACAATCCAATGTCCCACCTAAGAATTCTCAATTTGAAAGTGACAATGTAATTTTTAAACTTAAAAGTGATAAAATTCTTAAGGACCCATACCAAGATCAGGTGAGTGAGGCTAGTACTGATGCTAGCCAAAATATAAATTTGAAAAAAGAGGCTAGTACTGATGCTAATCAAAAAGAGAATTTAGAAGAGGAGATTAGTACTGGGACTAACCTAATAGAAGAATCTGAGCTAAGTATTGATACTGATTTAAGTAATAAAGAGAAGATAGCAGATGAGTTACCTGAGATATATTCACCAAGAGTTTTGTTACCTTCAGTCCTAGAAGCTGGTTCTTCTACTCTAGAATTATCACCTTTTTCAGAACAAAAATTAACCTTGGTCACATCTGAGAATGCATGTTTAGAATCAAATGACACCCTTTTGGTATCCAGTGCATTGAACTCAACTCCTAATCTAAAAACTCAATTCATGAATATTTTAAAAGAACAAATAGGAGAGATTCTCAACAAACAAGGGTCTGTGAATGGATTTGTGAATTATCTTCCTAAAATCAAGATCAGAGATATGCAATATTTTTTAAAGATTGATAATAAAATATTAAAATTTATCATAGGTTATTTTCCTGAGATTGGTAATCCAAAATTATTAGAATTTATCAATTCCATATTTGATACAGGGTAAGTGAGAGAATTGGCATGGTCTGGCTGAAGACGATAAATTTAACACTTTTTGGGAAGCAATCTAGCTTTTATTTTTTATTATTTTTTATATTTTATTTAGATTAATTGAGTCTTACTTAGTATCTTTTGTAGGGATCTGAAGATAATATTGGCTAAGTTAGGGGGAGAACAAATTTTGAAAAGACTTCTAGATCAGGTGACATCTCTCATTTTTTTTTGTTTTTATACATCTTTTATTTTTTCTACTCCATTAAAGACAATGTTGATTAAGGTGGGAGGGAGAATAACAAAAATTTTTAAAATTTTTAAGTCATCAAGTAAGTTAGTATTTAATATTTAAGCATCTGATTATACTTAAAAATTAAGTTAAATTAAGTATTTTTTTAAAAAAATTGATACACAGATTAGAGAGTTTGTGAGATATTGAGGGATCAAGTATTAAGAAAACTTAATAAAGAGTTAAGTTTAGAATTTAAATAATTTTTTTGAGTATTTTTAAATTTTTCTACCAGCATCGAAGAAAAGTTTACTTCTTATGTGCTTGTATAGGGTAACTATATGTTTCTTCATATATATATAAAAAAAAGTTTTCAAGTATTTCATGCTAAGTAATCGGGCCTCTTTGTCTAAGCAAGTATTGAGTTTCATGTCAAAAGGTATGAAGAGTAAAGAAACTTGTTGTAAAGCTAGTTTTAACTTGTAGCCTGTTTGATTCGAGCAAGTAGGTCTGAGGGATATTCTATACCTAGTGTCCTAAAGTCATCTGATTTGAGAGTCATTGATTGAAAACTCGCTACATGGATCAAACAGAAAGCTTAAGAGATGAAGACACTCAATAGCAGTATAATATTAAAAAAAAAAAAAAGAAAATCAATAAATGAAGGATGGAAGTAACAATATACTTGTCCATATGAAGGTTAATGATTTGGAGATAAAGGTTGGGATAATTTAAAAAAATTTAAAAAATATTTAGTATTTTTAGTTTAAATCTTTTATTGATTAGTATTAATACTCCAATGACATACCTCACTCATGCTCTACTGGATATCAATAGCCCTTTTAAAAATTATTTGGTAAAATTCAAAACTTTAAGTTAAACGGTACTTAATTTTAAATCTTTTCTTTACTCGAGGACGAGCAAAGTTCAACGTGGAGGGTGTGATAAGTGGTATATTTTTATATTTATTTTAGATATTTTTGATAATTTATGATGCTAACATCTTCTCAAAAAATCTAATTTTATAAATAAATTAAATTTTTTTACAAAAATAGATAATTTTGAAAAATATAAAATTAGAATATATTTATGAAAAATAAATATTGATTTAATTGAGTAATTTAAGCACCAAAATAATAAAAAAATTTCAAAAAATTTAATATATATATATATATTAATTTTTTAGATAAAAATTGAAGTAAAAATCAAGTAAAAATATCTTAAAAAATAATTTTTATTGCCTTCGTTGCATGGTGGATCGATTGCTCGGTCTACAGAGTCGATGGTGCGGTCCACAAAAAATATTATGTGGTGTTTTGGCATGGTCTACGGGTGGGTGGAAGAAAATTTATGCCATCCGATGGTTGAAATTCAAACTGAGCACAATCCGACAGCCTAGATTCCATCCATCGCTCGATCCAATGGTTGTTGTTCATCTTGACTTTGAATAAGAGATAAAAAGTATGATCCGATGGCCCAAATTCCATTCGACATCTGATCTGATGGTCAGAATCGTATCCAACCCTGATGAGTATAATGCTGATTTTTGGAGTGATCTGGACGGTCTATTGAAGATCTAACAGTCAGAATTAATTTATACGAGTATAATACGATTTCTAAGGATTTTAGGACTCCTTTTGCTACCAAAAAAGATAAAAAATTTTTCTATAAATAGGAGGTCTGGGAATAAGTGAGGAGAGTAAAAAAATTGAGTAAAAAATCAAAAAAAATATAAAAAAATAGATAAGTTTAGGGACCCAAGGAGAAAAAGAAGAGAAGTCGGTTCGCTCTACAGAGTACGAAAGAAGAAGGAAAGATCATCAACCATCTTTTCAATGAGACTGGACTGATCAACTTTAGATCTTTATTATAATTTTATTTTTATTTTATTTTATTATTTTATTATTTTTTTATATTTAAATTTTAATTTTAATTAATATAAAATTTATTTTTTTGCACCTTAAATTTTTGTCTTTTACTTTTTGTAAATAGATGCTAGGATCTAGTTAGTAGATCTTAGTATCAATTTATTTTATAACTTTTAAATTTTTATTATAAGTAGATGCTAGGATCTAAATAGTAGATCTTAGTATCTGATTATTTTTTATTCTTTTAATTTTTATTTTCTGACTTAAATTACTTTCTTCAAAACTTTATTTTTTTTTAAATCAAAGATTTCAAATCAAAATCTTACCTTCTATGTGGATTCGATTTGACTCACTACTCTCTACATATTTTTAATTTTTATTGAAGTCAGAATTAGATTGATAATCACGGTGTCCTAATGACAACATTACGATCATATCAAAATTCAAAGATCTGTAGTACTTGTACTTGTGATGACTAACTTAGCATTTGGATGCTAACTTATAAAAAGCAAATGTTTCTTCTCTTATCATCTATTTCAGTTAATTTTCTATACACCTAAATTAAGCTCATAAACTATGGTAGCTTTCATACTACTCTTCTTCTTTTTTTTTCTTTTTTTCTCTCTCTCTATTTTTTTTGTAGTGCTAAGCATCCTGATCGTCCCTCCATGGTTTGACATGAAGCTCCACACTTGACTTAAGTGCAGAGACTCGATTACTAAGCTTAAGACAATCCATATATACTCTATATTTTATACTTTTATTTTAGGCAGGTAGTTTTTTTCTCAAATTTAAATTTTTAATCAGGGTGTATATCAATTACCTACTTTAAGTAATAATCAAATCCTTAGTTGGCCTTACAATCAATACCTACTTTGCCTCGTCAGTGTGCATGTGCAATTAAAAGTGCTCATAGCCTTTAGGTGACCTAAGTAGGCTGCTAAGAGTCCGATCAACTAGTCTACTCTTTGACTCGCTACATTCATTAGCAAATACTCTCTAACTCGATTATTTCTTTCTAGTTTATTTTGCTCAGGATTTTTTTTTCTAACACATGGTTTGTTTCAATAATTTCAAAAAATTTTTCAACCATTTTTCAAAAGTTTTCAAAAATTTTCATGATATCCAAGATATTTTTTAAAAATTTTTAAAAAATTTTCAAAAGATTTTTCAAAAGATTTTTTTTATCCCCCAACTTAATTACCATTGTCCCTAATGGTATAAACAAGTTAAAGAAATATATTCAAACTATAAGAATGAAAGAAATGAAAAGGGAGATAGGGAGAGAAACAACCTGAGAGGAGGAGCTCATCTTCAATATGAAGGTTGCAAAATTTTTTATGATTTTTATTTTTTTATAAATTTTTTTTATTTTATTTTACATATTGGGTTGACTTTCAATAAGTGCTAAGTTTGTTATCTTCAGCTAGATCTTGTCGATTCTCTCACCTACCCCGTGTCGAATATTGCATTGATAAATTTCAATGATTTTGGATTGCCAATCTCAGAAAGATGGCCTACAATCTCTTTATTGATAAATTTTAGAATTTTATTATCAATCTCCAAAAAGTAGTTCACGATCTCATTTTTAGTCAATTTTATCTTTCTAAAAAGATAATTTACAAACCCATTCATAAACCCTCATTTATTGAGAATTTCTTCTATTTATTCTTTTAAAATACTCATGAATTGAGTTTTTGGGTTAGGAGTTGAGTTCGATGCAACGCATACTGAAAGGGTGTCACTTGATGCAAAATATGCATACTCAGGTGTGATCAAGGGTGATTTCAATTCTAGAGAGGTGGTGATTCTAAAGAGGAAGAACCAACTTTTAGGGCTGAAGAAAATGAGACTTTTGGTTTATATATCTCGGATAACTCATCCGCTCTCTTATTCTCTTTATCTTTCTTACTCAAATTGGAACCAGCATCAGTACCAGTTTCAGGCTCAGATTCTTCTATATGGTTAGTCTCAGTACTAACCTCTTCTTTTAAATCCATATTTCTCTAGCATTAGTACTAGCCTCTCTCATCTGATCTTAGTATGGGTTCTTAAGAATCCTACTATTTCTAAGCTCAGAGATTATTTTGTCATTTTCAAATTGAAGATTCTTAGATGGGACATTAGATTGATAACTAGGTCCAAGTGGTTGGTTCATATTAAGTGGGTTATTCCTAGGATTAGCAACAAGTTGGCTCGGTAACTGGCCTTATTCTTTTCTCATGGTGGACTCAACTATCTATTCTATTTGTGTTTCTAGTCTAGCGATAGATTATTGTTGGATCATAATCAGTTGTTGGAGTTGATTGAACCTATCATTGGCTAGATTGGTTTGTTGAGGAGGTGGATATGATCGTTAATTGTGATATGATAGCTGGGTAGGCAGATTAGGTTGACCTCTATTATAGACATAATTTTGAAATTGAGATCTATTTTGAAAGCTTTGCACGGAAAGAATTTGGGTCTGAGCCTAAGTCTGTTGGGGTCTCCAAGAAAAATTGAAGTTGTTTCTCCAACTTGAGATATATGTGTTTAAGAATGGGTCATTGATAGGCTTGGAGTAATCTTGAGCAGCTTGAACTTGTTCTTGGATGAAAGGTAGAAACTATGTAGCCATGGGATATTCACTCACATGATGGGCTGGGTTGGCATAGATAGAACAAATTTCTTGATAATTGGAAGGCTGTGTGTATTGCGTAGGAGATTGTTGACCTAGGACTAGAAATTTATCTATAAGAAGGTCGACTTTATCTAATTTTTGAGCTATCAGGTTCAAATCGATCTTAGAACTAGAGTCTAAATGTTTGATTCCATAGAATGATGGAAACATCGATGGGTTATAGGTAGAAAGAATAAAATATTTTTTCATCTGCTTAGGTGGTTCTCTAGGATTTTCAGCCATTTAATTATCGGGTTTAATGTGGATCAGCCATTGAATTTCAGAATTAGGTTCAATTAGATCAGAAAAAAGAGATCTCCTACTATGCATGTACCAGTGCAAATCCTAATATGTATGGTTCAATTTTTTTTTAATCACAAGCAAGTTGGCAAATAATTAAATCTAGACACCTACGAATTTCTTAGATCTAACAATTTGATATAGAGTGGCTCGGCCTAGATGCAAGTTGGATCAATTTTCACTTCCTTCAACTAGCCAGATAGAGGTAGGATCGTAGGAGTCCCCATGTTGCTTGCTTTAGACACTAATTGGATTCACTAGGTAAGCTAACAGAATCAATTAAATAATCATGAATTTAGTTAGACTTAGCCTTTTTAACCTCTTGCTTTAGACACCAGTTTCAGAGATGAGTTCAAACTTACTTTGCACTTGACTTCACTACAATACTCAAACTGAACTCAATTGATCTTAAGGGTCCACATCTACTGAATTTTAATTAGGCTTGGGTTAATGCAGGATACTATTTGGTTGTTTTTGAGCTAAGAAAGGGTGATAAAATTCTCACCTTATCTTGTTAATGGGTGTTGTCCTTAAATTATTTTGATATGAATATGCACAATCAATTTCAAACAAGAGATTTTATGTAACTAAATTAGATGCATGAAACTAATTAAACATGAAAGCTTATCTTGTCTCCAGCGATCACCAAAAAAAAAAAAAAAGATGATTAATGCTTCTAAACAATTAAGTTTCTACTATTGACATATAATTTTTATTAGGTTTAAGTGGGTGACTTTTAGGTTAATTTGAAAAGAAAGCAAGTAATGCTAAAAAAAAAAGAAATCTAGGGTTAGGATTGATCTCACCAAGCAAAATTGGATGTTTTCTATCTCTTTTTTTTTGATTCTTTTATTTTTTTATAAAAAAAAAATTAGTAAGCTATATTTACAAAAAGATAAAAAAATTAAATGTTAAAATTGATGCCTTTCCCAGCAATGGCAGCAAAAACTTGATGTGCACGATGTTGTTGTTAGGATATCATACAATTAATTTAATTCCAACTCTTAAAAAAAATTTATAAATAGCAGTGAGTTGGGTCAAATCCATGAAGAAGGCTATGGGTTGAGATTTTAAAATCTTTGATTTTTGAAAGAAAAAAAAGAAAGATTGAACAGAGTCAAAATTGTAAACAGAAGACAGGAATTAAACGGTTCAGAAAGATAAACTCGATATTAAGATCTACTTTTTAGATCTTAGCATCTACTTATAATAAAATTAAATTTTAAAGATTTAAATATTAATTAAAATCTAAATCTTATTTCAATAATTTAAAAGAAACACAGCAAGAATTAAAATTGCAAAAGAAAGTAACTGGGTACTAGAATCTACTAACTAGATCCTAGCTTCTACTTGCAATTAAAATAAAAATTAATAAATTTAAAGAGAATAAAATTATTTTTATATTAATTATAATCTAAATTTAAGTATAAAATATTAAAAAAAACTAATAAAGAAGACAAACAAAATTAGAATAAAGAAAGTAAAAGTTATAACAAGGGTTGGAAGTTGATTCGCGCAGCCTTGTCGGGAAGACAGTTGATGAGATCTCCTTTCTTCCTTCATACTCCATAGAACTTGCTTACATCCTCTTTTTTTTCTTCCTTAGATCTGATTTTGAAAAAGATGAAGGCTTGATAGAAGTGATGGTGGAGGAAATAAGGCTCTCTTCAAGGCACCCTTTTCCTTGAAGCTACAATCCAAATCCTAAGCCCTTGTTGCCGCACTCTCTCTCTTTCTTTGTGCTTCTAAAATTTTTTAGATGCTGATACTTGGAATGTGGACTCTTTTAAAAAGGTCTAGGCATTGCTGATTTTTTGATATTTTTTTCTTGAATTTATGCCATGTAAATCCCTCTTGATTTGGAAGGCTGTATCTCTTCAATTTGGGAAGTAGTCACATGAAGAATTGCCTTATTTGCTTTTACCACCCAAGCTCCTCATGCTGAATCTTTTTGGACTCCTATTTCTTGTTATTTATTTCCTTCTAGGTTAGCTCCTTTCTACCCAAAATTGGTTGCCATATCAAGTTTCTGCCCCAAGAAAAACTAGGAAGAATCTAGGTGTATCGGGTGTTTCCTATTTTATCTAGAACTATTATCAATTTTAATTTAATGTAGCCATCTCAAATAAAATCTAAATTGATTTTTATAAATTACATTCTTTTTTTGCTCATCTTAGAATTCTGTAGGATTTAGTATTGCTCAATTTGATTTTCTGTAGCCTATCTTTCAGGGGTCCTCATGCCAAAGATGTTAGAATTAAGGGGGTCCAACCAAGGAAGAGATTAACTACCTTTTTCTTTTTTTCTATGCCTCTTAGATCCTTTCCTAGCTGATAGCATCAGCAAAATGAAGGTGTGAAGTTAGAGTTTCATGGGGTGGATGGCCGGCTAGGATTCTAAGGCTCCAGGTTTCAAAACATCTCCCGCGATTTAAATTTACCTGCTAAACAAGGAAGAAACATAAATTAAACTTCTCATAACTTTTCTAATGGGTGTAAAATTTAATTTTTGGTACTTAGATTAATTAATCAACTCGACATCTATTTTTTATGAATATGTACTAATTTCATATTTTTCAAAACTATTTTTGAAAATACTTAATTTTGCAAGAAAGTCAAACTTAAGTATGAAATTAGGATTTCTTGAAGATGTTAGCACCATTAAATATATAAAATACATAAAATATATGTATAAATATATGATTTATCAATACCCTAAATATTCTACTCCATGCCATGATAGGATACTACAAAATCATTAATTATACCACATGCGCGTGATAAGGTTCGCCTCCGCAACCGCCGATGCACTGGACAAAAGGCATGCCCACTGATGGTGCCATTTATAGATACCCCCATGTGGCTCCATATGACAGGATGTTATCAAAATGTAATCCCATCCTTTCATCATTCATCCTACTTTCTCTAGAAATGGAAGTAAATGAAGACCCTCAGGAGGTATGCATGCTCAAACACTCAGAGCTTAAAACTCTGCTTCATTCGCTCCTCTACCTCTTGAGCTGAGAACTGACTTGAGCATCGGAGTATCTTCGTTAGAGCCACCTCCAATGTCGACTTTTCTTATAGGTCTCCTTGTTGCCATTGGATGCTGCCAGCCGACTTTTCTGCCCAGCCTGAGTTGACCTTGCTTTCGTTCAGCGCATTGTGAGCCTTCGCTCTCGCTCTTGGGCCCTTTCGACTGTGTCCTCTCTCCGACGAGTGGTCCTCCACCAGTTCCTTGCTATTCCACACTCAGGTGCAACGATTCGACTAGCCCATTGAAGATGAGCCATAATAATTTTGGTGTGCCAGATAGGGGGAGGAAAAATATTCTTCTAGGAGTTACAATGGCCAACACGAGAGTGCAAAATACTTTCCTTAGTTTCGCTCGATGCTCATCGTGGTGTGACGTGCTTCTAGCGATCTTCAGGGAGCCAAGTACCCCACGATCGAAGGAAACAGTGGACCAGCAACAGCTTAACACCTTGGTACAGTGAGTTAGAGTCCTGACGGAGACTGTCCACATCTCCAGTAGACTGTGGAGCAGCAGCAATAGCAGCAATGGTGGACAGAGGATTCGATGCCATGGGATGCACCCTCCAGATAGAGTCTCCGGCCCTATTCTCTGTCCCGCCACTCGTCTCGATGCTCCCATCAAATGACTTCTTAGCTTGTCTGGTGGTCGCCACAACTTGACTCTTGGTGTACTCTATGCACCACTTTCGGTGATCGTTGGTCCCCTTCCCCTCGATGAGCTTCACACAAGGGGAAGAGGTCATGATCTCCATCAAGATCTTCTTTCGGGGAAGGTTCTAACCTCAGATATTCCAAGCATCCCGATGAGTCTCAATAATGGCTGGATAAATATGACCTCAAGCTGAAGGAGTTTGATTGCTACTTGAATCGGCTCTAGGCAAACAATCGAGATCCTATCGGTGAGCTCAGCATCAGTTCCCGTTTGCCTTTCTCTCGATAGATTCTTGATGAACTAATTCCATATCGATTCAAGATGCCATAGGTAGAATCGTACGTCGGCACCACTGATCCGCTCGACCATCTTGAGAGCTACAAAGCTCTCATGCTTCTTTAAGGGGCATTCGATGCCCTTTTCTACATCACCTTCTCGATCACCCTCAAAAAAATTGCTCAAACATAGTACTCCGGACTTCAATCAGGGAGTATCCATTCATTCGATCAGCTTGGATAGCTCTTTTTGGCACATTTTGGTACCAATCGAAAGGCACCGAGGACATCTGATGGTCTTTTCTCCAGTAGATAGCACGATAGAGAATCTCTATGAGACTTTGTGATGCGCTTCAATGCTGCCACTCTAGAGATTCAGGACCTCGATAAATCGATGGCCATGAAGCGAGGATTGCGCAGCTCCAAATTTACCTATTTCTTGGACAAGATGCTTGTCTGGATATTTATCGAACTCCTCGAGTGTACTTAGAAGTACATCCAGGTTGAGGAGGGTGAGAAAGACTGACGTCGATCTGAGGGCAAGGACCCAAAGAAGAAGACCAAGAAGGAAGGAAACTCTATGGGGCCCAGTTGAGCCCGCATTAAGAGGGAGGTCCCACCTTTTTGGCCAAGCCCAAGGCCAAAGAACTTTAGCCCCAGATATGATTCTTACATTCCTCTAACTACTCCTCATGCACAGATCCTCATGGAGATAGAGGGGGAGGACTACCTTTGATGGCCGTAGCCAATAAAGACAAGAGCAGCATTCTATAATCGAAGGTGCTACTATCGGTTCCATCATGACTACGGGCACGACACCGAGAGATGCATCGAGCTGAAGAATGAGATCAAAGACCTGATAAGGTGGGAATATCTTGAGAAGTACATGTGGGACCAACCTATGCAGCACCGGATGACTCTCAGCCTCTGTCGTGCCCCGACGAAAAAGTTCACACTCAACCTACGATGGGCATGATCAACATGATCTTGATAGGATCAAGACCTTTGGGAGCCGATGACTCAGAAAGATCCCCCAAATATTAGCGAACAAATGACGATATCATCTTTTTCAAAGAAGATCTGCAAGGAGTCCAAACTTCTCATAATGATGCTGTTGTTGTATCAATGATGATAGCTAATTATGATGTAAAATGATATCTTATTGATAATGGAAGCACAACAGATGTGATTTTCTATGATTATTTTTCTCGAATGCAAGTTTCTATTGATCGACTTAAATCGGTCAACACTCCCTTAATTGGATGCACTGGTGACTAGATCAAGGTAGAAGGGAAATAAAACCTTCTGTTACTGTTGGATGACTACCTCGGTAATCAACCATACAGCTCAATTTCCTTATAGTCTAGGTTTCTTTCACCTACAATGTTATCCTGGGGTGACTACGGTTGAACGCGCTCCAAGCAATCGCCTCAATGTATCACTTGCTCGTGCACTTCCCGATAAGAAAAAGAATTGATGAGATAAGGGGAGATCAGCAGCTGGCCCGATAATGCTACTTAACCATAGTCAAAGAAAAAAAGCTAGCTGAAGCTCTTCCCATCGATGACAGACTGAACCAAAGAGACAAAGAAAGTCGAGGAGAACCCACAGAGCAACTCATTTCGATGCCCCTCAACGAGGAGGACCCGACTAGAACTCAGGTCAGATCTTCATTTAGCGATGAATTGAGGGAGAAGCTGATCAACTTTTTGAGAAAGAATACAGATATCTTCGCCTGATCTACTTTAGACATACTGAGCATCCCACCTGATGTCATTGTCTACTGGCTAAATATCGACGTCAAGCATAAGTTGGTGAGATAAAAGAAAAAAAGTTTCACCCCCAAATGACAGAAGGCCATCAACGAGGAGGTTGATAGATTGCTAGCAGTCGACTTCATCCATGAGGTGACCTACATAGATTGGCTTGCGAAATTGTGATGGTCAAGAAAGCTAATGGCAAGTGACGGATATGCATCGACTATACTGATCTAAATAAAGTCTGTTCGAAGGATAGCTTTTCACTGTTCCTAATTGATCAACTGGTCAATGCCACATCGGCCATCAATTTTTCAGCTTTATGGATATCTTCTCTGGCTACAATCAAATCCAGATGGCACCGGAGGATGAGAAAAAAATGGCATTTATCACCAACAAAGACTTGTATTGCTATATAGTCATATCTTTTGGTCTCAAAAATATCGAGACTACATATCAGAGGCTGGTCAACAAAGTTTTTAAGAATTAGATTGGTTGCAATTTGGAGGTCTATGTTGACAACATGCTCATGAAGAGCAAGGAGGCTGCTCTCCATATTGATGATCTGGCAGAAGCATTCGATGCCTTAAGGATACATCGGATAAAACAGAATCGACCAAGTGTGCCTTCAACGTCATGTCGAAAAAGTGTTTTGATTTCATGGTGACGAAATGAGGCATCGAGGCTAACCCTGAGAAGATCGGGGTGGTTCTTGATATGAAGCCACCAACCTCTCAGCAGGATATCCAGAAGTTGGCGGGATGTGTTGTGTCTCTGAGCTGGTTCATTTTCAAGTCTGCATAATGGTGCCTCCCCTTCTTCAAAACCCTCAGCTAGATAGACTTACTTGGATGGAAGAATGTTAGAAGGCTTTCAATGATCTGAGGTGGTACCTGAGTTCTCCTCCATTTTTGATGAAGCCAAATATCGATGTTGAATTACTCATATATTTGGCTGACTCCTGAAGTCATGAGCTTGATATTTGTTCAGGAAGAAAATAAAGTGTAGAAATCGATCTACTACATAAGTCGGGTGCTGCATGGAGCGAAAGTCAGGTACCCTCAGATTGAAAAGATGGCCTTTACAATCATCACGATGACTCGATGACTGTGATCTTATTTTCAGTCCACTCAGTAAAGATCTTGACCGACCTTCCCCTGAGGACTCTACTTCAACAACCTAACACCTTGGGAAGGATGGCCAAATGGGCGGTCGAACTCAGTGAGCTCGATCTCTCTTATGTTCCACAATCCTTGATGAAGGCTCAAATACTTGCTGACTTTATTATCGAGTGCACTCTGATCGATAACAACCAAGTTGAGGACCACCTTCGAGGAGAAACTTCAGAGCCTGCATGGATTCTATATGTAAATGGAGCTTCAAACACCCAAGGCTGCAGCGCAGGCCTCATTTTGACCAACATCGATGGGGTGGTGATCAAGTATGCCCTTTGGTTTGTCTTCAAAGCTTCTAACAATCAAGCTAAATATGAAGCTTTAATAGTTAGATTGAAGATCGCCAAAGATCTCGATGTGAAATGCCTAAGGATGTTCACCGACTCACAACTGATCGTCAGACAATCTCGAGGAGAATATGAGATTCGAGATCCAATTCTCTTCAGGTATCTATAGAAACTCAGATCTCTACAAATAAATTTTGATTACTTTGAGGTCTACCATATTTCTCGCTCAAAAAATATCTGAGCTGATTTTCTATCCCGACTCGCCACATCTTGCTGCGGTGAGTTGGAGAGGATCTTCATCGAGCACTTCAAAACTCCAGGTATTGACTCCAAGGAGGAAGTTCATCAGGTTTAGATCGATCATTAATTGAGCTGGATCGATCTGTTCATTGAGTTCCTGATCAACAAAATCTTACCGGTTGATCCTATCGAGACACACTGAATAAGAAGACTGACAACCCAATACATGATCATAGATGACCAACTCTATCGAAGATTGGCATCTTTGCCCCTACTCAAGTACCTCTGCCCCTCCGAAGCTGACTACGCTCTTCGGGAGGTGCACGAGAGTACTTGCAGCAACTACTTGGGGGGCAAGTCACTATCCTACAAGATACTACAGCAAGGATATTATTGGTCGACTATGCAGAAGGATGCTACCAACTTAGTACAAAAGTACGATCAATGTCAGAGATTTGCCAATATCCAAAGACTTCTATCAAGTGAACTTATGACCATCTCGGTGCCTTGGCCATTCGATTAGTGGGGAGTCGATATACTCGATCCCCTCCCGCCTGCCAGTGGACAAAGGAGGTTCATCATTGTTGCCATTGACTACTTCACTAAGTGGGTGGAGGCCAAGCCGCTGGCACAGATAACGCAAAGGAAGACCACCGACTTTCTATGAAAATCCATCATTTGCCACTTTGCTCTACCTCAAGTGATCATCAGCAATAATGGCCATAATTCGATCAGGTTAGGTTTGATGAATTCTGTGCAAAGTATCACATCATCCACAGATTTACCTCGATCGGGCACCCACAATCCAATGGAGAAGTTGAGGTGACCAACAAGGTAATTCTACAAGGTCTGAAGATAAAAATCGATCAAGTGAAAGAATGTTGGGCTGACGAACTCTCCAGCATCCTATGGTCTTATCGAATGATTCCTCGAATCTCGACTAGAGAGACCCCCTTCAGATTGGCATTCGGGATGGAAGCTGTGATCCCAATTGAAATCGACCTACCTTCGACTCGGGTGGAGAACTATGACAAACAGACCAATTTGAACAAGCGACGAGCTGATCTAAACTTGCTTGATGAGATTCAGAGATAAGCCCAACTGAGTATGGCTTCTTACCAGCAAAGGATAGTTTGGTACTACAACTCCTGAGTTAAGCCCAAGATCTTCCAAGTTAGAGATCTAGTTCTCAAGAAAGCCAAAGTCTCCAAATCGATCGAGCAAGAAAAGTTATCCTTGAATTGGGAAGGTCCCTATATGGTTTCAACGGTTCTACGAGCCGGAACATACAAGATTGAGAGCCTGGATGGTATGGAGATTCTTCGGACCTGGAACATCAAGAATCTATGGATGTATTATCAATAGGAACACTTATAAAAAAAAAATTTCTTTTCTACAATTCAATGTTAAACAACTCAACTCTTGGAGGCTTAACCCTTAGTCAAATTAAAGGTTACCTTGGCCAGGTCCGAGGTGCGACGATGGGAACCCTTGGTGACCAAGGCCACCCCGATGAGATTCGAGGCATAGCAAGCGACAGTGATGCTCTATGATGAAATGGCCTACAACAAAGACACTCATCAAGGCCTTAGGTCACCTTGACAAAATTTGAGGAGGAACTCCTAAGAAGTCATCAAGAGGCCCCTCCAAAATGAGTCGACCATAATCTCAGCAAGACCGACACTATAGGGGGTTGGCAACTTAGGATGTTTCTTCGACTTGATAAACTCCTCCAGACATCAGCAACTTAGTTGCTAGTATTCGATGAGACATTATTCGGCTAATGCTCATTTAATGGAGCTATGGAGTCCGGCAACTATTAGTGTGCCAGCTATGATCGAAGGGCCACTGGAGTATAAGCTACAATTTACAGTACAGACCCAAGTGAAATCCAACATTATTCGACTAATATCCATTTAATGGAGCCATGGTGTCCAATAACTATTAGTATGCCAGCTATGGCTGAAGGATCGTTGGAGTATACACTTCAATTTGCGATGCTGATCCAGGCGAAAAAAGTTGTGGTTACTTAGCTTGTCCCTGATTGATCAAGGATCAGTTGATCTAAAATGAAATGGAGATACGACTGCGCTCTGCCTCAACCACCATACCCCAAATTCGATGAGATGCTCTACAGAATGGCAATCCTCACCTCAAAACAACAAGTCTGCTGCACATGATTTTTGGGGATGGTCGTCAGGAAAAGCTACTCGGACCCACATCTTGGTTAACTCCTTTCACTTGATGAAGACTATGTAATCGGACTCAAGAGTTGGGGGCAAGTGTTGGGTTATGTTCTCATCACTTAACTGACCTCGATTGGGGGCCCACCTTGATAAAAGTTGACCTCATCAGACTGATCTCAATCAGCTTACCTCGATAAAAGCAGATCTAATAAGAAGATCGTGGTCCACAAGAAGCCAGTCTTATCAGGAGGCTGACCTCATTTGAAAACTAAGGTCGGTCATAGTACAACCTCAACATCATCTAGACCTGGTGACAGTCCAAGCTAAAGACTATATCGATGAATGACCAGCCTATTTCTCTAGTGACATCGATGAAAAACTAACGTACTTGCCTATCCAATAGTCCTGATCCATAGATCGAGTTCTTCAGTTGCCTATAATGCCTGGCACTTTAGGTTAGTCTTCTACTGACCTGATTTACCAGCCTGAGGTCATATCCTAAGTGCTTCACTCTGTGCTATGATAGGATACCACAAAGTCATTAATTATGCCATATGTGTGCAATAGACCCCTCTCCATGACCGCCAATGCGTTGGACAAAAGGCATGCCCGCTGATGGTGCCATTTAAAGATGCCCTCATACGGCTCTATATGATAAGATGTTATCAGAATATATTTCTATCTTTTCATCTTTCATCCTACTGTTTCTATAAATGGAGATAAGAGAAGATCCCTAGGAGGTGCGCATGCTCAAACATTAGAGCCCCAAACTCTACCTCACTCGCTCCTCTACCTCTTGAGCTCTGAACTGACTTGGACATCGGAGTGTTTTCATCAGAGCTACTTCCAGTGCAGACTTTTCTTGCAGGTCTCCCTTTGCCACCAGACACCGTCGGCCAACTTTTCTATTTGATCTGTGTTGACCCTACTTTCGTTCAGCGCACCATGAGCCTTCGCTCTTGCTCTCGGCCCCTTTCGACTGTGCCCTTTCTTCAACGAGCGATCCTTCTCCGTCAATTCCTTACTGTTTCACACTCAGACATGATGATCTAACTATCCCACCAGAGACGAGCTGCAATAGGTGTCTTGATAAGTATCTCAAGGATTGATGGGAATGAAATGAGACTCAACCCGAACAACCCCAACTTGAAGGAAATCCAGACAACCGACATATTGCTGGTGTCATCAACACCATAACTAGGGGCAGCTCGACAGTCATTTTGGGACTCATAAATCAAGGATAGAAGAATCATCAACCAAGAAGTAGAAGACTGATAACATCATCACCTTCTCCAAAAAAGATGCATAGAGAATTCAATCCCCCCATAATGATGCAGTCATTGTAACTTTGAATATAGACAATTAGGATATACACCACATCTTAATTAATAATGGAAGCTCTGCCAATGCCTTATTTTATGATGCTTTCTCTAAGATGAATATTACCTTGAATCAGTTGGCAAAAATTGACTTCCCACCCATTGGATTCTAGGGGAATGCAATTCCTGTCGAGGGGGTCATTACACTTTCAGTCAAGACTGGCTGACCTCCATGATAGATGGAGGTGTAGCTTGACTTCCTAGTTGTAAGGGTCTCATCAGTATGTACTACAATCCTTGCCCGACTTGGTCTAAACACCCTCTGAGCCATGATTTCAACCTACCATCTATTGGTCAAGTTTTCGATGAAGCATGGGACCGAAGAGATCTGAGGAGACCAAATACTTGCATGGTAATGTTATATGACAACTCTTCAAGAATCCAAGCAACCTGAGGCACTCTCGATCGAAAGATTGGATGTTAGAGACAAGATAAATGAGCAATACAGTGAGCTTGTGGGGGACCTCATCTCAATATTACTAGAAGAAGGATGCGTCAATAGGATGGTTCAGATTGGCTCTCAATTGGATGAGTTAACTAATGCTGATTCATTTCCTTTCTATAGGAAAACATCGACTTCTTTGCATGGTCAGCCTTGGACATGCCCAATGTTGATCCCAAGGTTATAGTGCATCAGCTAAATGTTAGCCTCGGGCATCAGTTGGTCAAATAGAAGAAGAGAAATTTCATCTCAAAGCACCAAAAGGTGATGGTCGATGAAGTTGATAAGCTTGTCAAGACTGGGTTCATCTGTAAGATCATCTATCTTGATTGACTAGTGAATATGGTCCTCATCAAGAAGGTGAATGGGAAGTGATAAGTTTGCATTGACTTCATCGACCTCAACAAGACATGCTCGAAAGATAGCTATCTGTTATCTTAGATCGATCAATTGGTGGATGCTACATCAAACCATGAGCTCCTCACCTTCATGGATATTTTCTCTAATTACAATCAGATCCAAATGGCATCCAAAGATGAGGAGAAAACTACTTTTACCACTAACTGAGATCTCTTTTATTATAAGGTCATACATTTTGACTTAAAAAATACAGGGGTAACCTATCAATAGTTAGTGAACCAGATTTTCAAAGTTCAGATTGGAAGGAACATGGAAGTTTATGTGGATGACATATTGGTGAAAAGATGAAATACAAGCTATCTTGTTGATGACTTCCAGAAAGCTTTCACCATCCTTTGCAAGTATCGAATGAAGCTAAATTTGACCAAATGTGCATTTAGGGTCATGTTTGTGAAGTTCTTCAACTTCATGGTCTTTCAATATGGGATTGAGATGAATGCTGAGAAGATCCAAGCTATATGGGAGATAGGCTTGTCGGAATTTACATAGAAAGTCAGCACCTCATAGAGAAGATAGTTGCTATCAATCGATTTATCTCCAGATCAACAGAATGATGTCTGTCTTTCTTTAAGACCTTAAAATAAGCAAAGAATTTTCAATAGACCAATGAATGCCAAGCAGCTTTTGATGAACTGAAGAGTTATCTCAACTCCCTACCACTTCTCAGCAGATCTGAACCAAATGGAGAGCTCTACTTGTACTTGGCTATCTCCCTTATGGCTCTTAGCTCAATTCTGGTGCATGAGGAAGGCTCCAAAAGTCGATATATTATATCAGCAAGGTCCTCCATTATGTTGAGATGAGGTACTCAAGGCTTGAAAAGGTGATCTAGTCCTTATTATCTCTAAAAAAAAATTGCACCCCTATTTTCAAGCTCACACCATGGTACTTTTAACATATCAACCCATGAAGACCATTTCACCAACCTACTACTTCAGGTCAGATTGTGAAGTGGGCCATCAAACTCTTAGAATTTGATATAAAGTATCAACCTCAACCATCCATCATGGCATAGATGCTTATCGATTTTGTTTTGGAATGCACCATTCTAGAGAAAGATCTAGCTGAACCCAAGCAGAGGAAAGAAGAAATCCTAGAACCATGGTTATTTCATGTAGATGGCTCATCGAATCTAATTAGATTCGGAGCTAGGTTGGTCCTCATCAACCCAAAAGGAGTAGTTGCTGAATACGCCCTACAATTCAGCTTTCCTACCTTCAACAATAAAGCTAAGTGTGAGGTACTGACAACCAACCTTAGGATTGATAAGGAACTAGATGTGCAACAACTGAAGGACTATAGCAACTCTTAGATCATTGTTGACCAATTACAAGGTGAATTCAAAGCTCGGGAACCTAATATGGTGAACTACCTATAGAAGGTCATAGCCATGACTTCCATCTTTGCTAGCTTCAACATTTAGCAAGTCCTTAGATCGAAAAATATCTAGACAGACTCATTATCAAAATTAGCAACTTTGGGATTGACCGACCTCCTCAAAAGTTCCTTTTTCGAGGACTTGGAAAAGCCTAGTATTAAGGAGTTGGCATCGGTTATGGAGGTTGAAGTAGAGCCAAGCTAGATGGATTCGATGATCTAATATCTTTGTGATAGCACACTTCCAATTGACCTAAAACAAGTGCAGAAGCTGAGGCATCAAGTGCCCCTTTATGTTCTCTTTATGGATAAGCTATACAAAAGGTCATTTTCACTATCTTTGCTAAAGTGTTTATGGCCGATTGAGACAGATTATACCCTTCGAGAGGTATATGAAGGAATATGAGAGAGTCACCTGGAGGTAGATAACTAGCATGCAAGATATTGTGGTAAGGCTATTACCGACTGATGCTGCAGCAAGTTGTGGTTGATCTACTACAAACATGCCAGGATGCCAGAGGAATGCCCACATCAAATGCAAACTAACTACTCCCTTGACACCAATCAATGCACCCCGGCCCTTTGCACAATAGAGAATGACATCCTCAGACCATTTTTATAAGCCTCGAGTCAGCATATATTCCTACTCATCGCCATTGATTATTTCACCAAGTGAGTTGAGGTAGAGCCTTTGTATTATGGAAGCTCAACTACAAGAATTTGTCTGGAAGGATATTATTTGCCGATTCGATCTGCCTTGAATCATCATCACTAATAACGCTCAACAATTCAACAATGCTTGGTCTGATGATTTTTGAAGAGAGTTTGTCATCACCCATCGCTTGAGCTCGATAGGCCACCCTTAAATAAATGGCAAGGTTGAAGTGCCAACTAGACTGTTGCCCAACAAGACAACCCAAGAGGAGGGGGGGTGAATTAGATTTTTCAAAAATTTAAACTAAGAATGTTCTATTTTTGCAAACTAGTGAAGTATTGATGAGTGCAGAATTTAATGCAAGCAAGTGAGCAGAAATATAAAAGCAATGGAAAGCTAGAGAGAAAATGACAAGCACAAACACCATAATTTATAGTGGTTCGGTGCTTCCAGTACCTACGTCCACTCCCTAAGTTTTATTTAAAAATTTTACTATAATCTATTCAAGATTACAGCTGGATTATTTTTCCATACTCACTATCCAAAATTTAGTTGATTTTACATCAGATCACCAACCACAACCTACACAAAGCCAATCCTTAACTTACAATCCAATTTTCAAGCTTGGATGGGCTTATCTCCTAGCTTCAAAATCCAATTGAAGCTAATTACAATGAAAGATGAAAGAAAAAAACAATAGAACACTAAAGCTCCTTTAATGAGCAAATAATTATCATTGAAGCTTGACACTCTTCTTTTATAAAGCTTTTGGAGGGATGAGCTTGTATTCTTGCTGTAAGAAATCTCTTGATTTGATGTTTTAAGTGATTGAAAATTGAATGCTCTTTTTTCAATGTCTTTTGAATTTTTTCACTTGATTTTTACTTTCTGACTTTGATTTTCTTATCTTGTCATTTCAAATAGTTGTTGAAGATGATAAACCACTATTTGGAGCCTCAAAAGTCATTTCTAGCCATTGAAATTCAAAAAAGAGCCGTTGCAAGCATTTCTGCACAGTTTTGAAAATTCTGTAGAACTAGTCGTTGGAATTCGAGTTGACTCGGATTGGACTTGAGTCGACTCGGATTGGACTCAAGTTGACTCGAATGGCCTTCAAGTTCACTTTCTCAAAAACACTTCTTTCTTCATTTGAGTCGACTCGGACAGAATTTGAGTCAACTCGAGGGCATGCCGGATAAAATTTTTATGTACTAGAACTTCATTTTCTTCTATTTTTTTGCTAGAGTTGATTCAAATTCAACTTTTGTCGACTCATGGTGCCACTGAACTTTTTGTAAACTTTTTCATTTGAAATGTTCTTCGATTCCAATCTTTGGATACTCTTCTCCAACTTTGTTTTAGATGTGTGTCACACTCAAAAGCTTCCAATTTTTTTTTATTTATTTTTGATTGTACTTTTGAAAATTACTCTCTTGATACTCTACAACTTTTTTGAAACATAATCTTAAAAAAATCATTAGTCCAAATATATACTCAAATATTTTGTTATTTATCAACATCTTTGGGATTAACAATCTCTCTCTTATTGATGATGACAAAATTTTGAATATATATATGAAAAATTGGTATAGAAATTAAATACATCAGTATTAGTTTCAAGAGAGATGTGCTCAATTTAATAAGAGTGTAGACTTTTCAGAATTTTAGATTTTGCTCCCCCTTAGTTTACGCTCATGTTTTTTTATATATTTCTTCCTTTTCTTCAATCACAAATGTAAAGTTTGTTTTACAATATTCAAAGCTAAAATTCAAAAGATTATTGTAATCTTGATAAGTATTTGAGAACATATGTATTCATCCAAGTTTCATTTGAACCAAATTTTATTTACTCAAGCACAATCAAACACATGAATATCAATCAACCACATGTGCTCACTTAAAGATTTATTCATCCTTCAAGCTCATCAATTTTGCAATATATACTCCTCTTTCACATTGAAAAATGAAATGCTTCATTAAAGACATATTGAATTTACACAAAGCACATATTAAAATCCATGTCAAATCCATATATCAAAGCATATGCCAATGCTCATTTACTCACATTTGTACTCCCCCTTTTTGTCATCACTCATTATAGCAATACACAGAAGATTAGCACACTAGATCATGAAAAGTCATAGTTTTTCATTGCATTAACAAAATAAATGTACTGGACCAACAGAGGTCATAGTACACCAATATACAATGACATGGCTACACAGATAAGTTCATACAAAAAGACATAAAAAGCTAGTACATCAAGTAACTAAGCAATAATCTCCCAAGGCACTACTCCTCATCAGATGGGATCTCTAGAGTCTCAAATGAGGAGGTTCTGGAAGTGGAGGGTTCTGCTCTCTGGCTTCTGATCCTGTTGGATGGACCAACCACCTGAGATGAAGGGAATCCTACACCAACTTTAGTATATACTTGAAATGATAGTCTGGTCTGGCTGGTGGATGGCTGACTGGACTAAGCAGAAGGTTGGGGCTGAGTAGGAGACTGAGGTTGAGCAGGAGTAGGATGGGCTATGGAAGCTCTGGCAGCTACATTAGCCATGGCTACTACTGGTATTTCTCCTGGAATAGCTCTCTTAATCATCTCGATCAAACTCCCTATGGCTGTGAGAACTGACATAATCCCCTGCTACTGAGACTGTGCGAGTCCTCCTATAATTGTAAGCATCTCATGCCTTCGGACTCATCTCTCCCTCTCAGTCTACCAATCTCATTGGTCATCTTAGATAGATCCACTGGTGTATCTAGTCTCAGCTCTCTCTGCTCTAATATAGTAAGTCTCTCTAATATAGTTCTCATCTCAGTTTGAACACCCTCTACCCTTTCAGATAATGTCCATATGTCTGCACTAACTCTAGTCGAGATCAAATCAGTCAGCCTCTTCAGGAATGCTGAATCAGTAGCTACTGACTGAGAAGCTGGAGTCATAGGGGGTGTAACTGAAGGAGTAGTAAGAATGGGTGAAGGTGGAGCCTGATCATGGGCTACTGATGGTGGAGTGGGAGATGATGGTACTAGATGAGTGGAGGGTTCTCTAGTCTGCTCCACTCTAATCTCCTGTCTCTCCTATCCTAATATCTTTCTTTCCCATCTTCCTCCAACCACATGATACTTCATTTTGTTCAGTGCTCTATCATCATATAAGTCAAAGTGAGATAGCTTCTTAAAATATCCATTTTCTAAGGATACTCCAACTACCTCAAAAATCTTAGTGAGTTTCATACCATAGGGCAAACAGGCCTTCTTCCTTGCAATTGCCTCTCTTATTTGATTCATCATAATTCCTGATAAATTTAGAGGCATCCCCCTCACAATATAATACATCACCATAAGCTCCCTTTCAGACACAAAATCATGTCTCCCAAATTTAAGGATCAAGATATCTCCTATCATATGATGCAAAAGTCTCATCTCAAGAGTGAGGGAGCTTGCTACTATGTCTCCTTCTATGTCATCCCTACCCACAATCACTCTCAGTCCTTCCCTTTTATCTCCAAGTCTTTCGAGAACAATTTCTTTCCTTAGATAATCCAAAAATCTATGTTAAGCTACTCTTAGATGCTTCAAATTCAACTCCTTTAATATTTGTTACCACCTTAGATGCTCCTCTTTTCAAATTTTCATAAAACTCCCTTATTAAATGTGGATACATAGGGAGATCAATAGTGCAGAAGTTTTTCCAACCTATTCCTTCTATCCAATTGCTAATGGGAAAACTATATTTGTCAAAGAATGAAAAATCAATTTTTCTAACTATGACAATTGCCCTAGTTGCCATTTTTTCTATTGGAGTGGGCTATGGAGGAGGAGAAGACTCAATACCTTGATTTTCAGATGCTTGCTCCTCTTCTCTAGGGGGTTCTATAGTGGGTCAACTCGAGCCTTCTCCTTGAGTTGAATTCCTTCTTATTCGACTCCTAGTTCTCCTTTCAATCTCTTCTTCAAACCGTGTCTTCCTTACCATCTGCACAGTTTTTCTTTTTCGAGCCATCCCGTGCAAAATAGGAAGGAATCATGGGGAAAGACCCCAAATCGAGGGTTAGGATGGGTAGGAGGGAGATTTTTAGGGTTTTGAAAGTGAAAGGAATGGTCAAGGAATAGTGGCAAAGCAAAATAGGGCAAGATAAGGCCCACAGAATTATTTTTATGGTCTGCAGTCTCGACAGTCGAGTCAACATGAATTTTACCTTGAGTCAACTCGAGTAGGAGTCGACTCGAATTTATATTTAAGTCGACTCGAGTAGGAGTCGACTCAAATTTACATTCGAGTTGACTCGAGCAAGAGTCTGAGTTATGAAGAAATACCGCAGAGGTTTCATGCATGTATTTTTAAAACTTTACAGCAGAATAACTTCAGATTAAATATTTTAATCTATAATATAAGTATATGATCTGATCATAAAATATCCTAGAATAGGATCTGTGGCATGTATATATACATATAAAAAATTTGAATAACAAAATCTGCATGATGTGCATGAAAACAAATAAAGCAGTATATCTAATCTACAATAACCAGGGATCCAAACCCAATACTTGAGTGTAGATAGTCAAATGCCATGATCGTGAATGTAGATCTAGAGGTTTTCATTGGTTTCTCATAGCCATACAACATGTCTGGCCTCTACGAAATATTCATATGAATCCCTGGTTCCGATCTGCTGTCTCCGGGAGTGCTAGCTTGCGAAAACCACTTCTGATGGCTGATTTGATTGGATCTTCTTCTCCAATCATCTTAGACCTTTTTGAGATTAAAGATGGATCGATGGAGGTCACTGGAGGATGGAGGAATAGCAAAAAATCATCTAGATCTGATCTAGAACTTTCTCTCCAAAACTACTTAGCACCAAGACTGAACTCTCACCAAAGAAGAGATTGTTCTCTTCTAATCACATGTCGAAAGCAAAATCACCCACCCTAGATCCTCACACCCAAGACCCCTGGTTTGACCCCTCTCTTCTTGCTCTATCTCTAGATGGAAAAGATCTTGGATGCAATGCACAAAAAAGACTCCTTTTATGGTTGCCGATCAAAGGTGTTTGGATAGGATAAGATCCCATTCAATGTTCAAATTCAAATCTCTTTTGAACTCAAACCAAGCTGATCTTATCCCCATCAATCCTCTGATCAATGAAGCATTGAACATGAGCTTATGGGCATGGAAAGATATCGGGAGCTTCTCCTTTTTGTCACACAAAAAGAACTCCTTAAAGTGGCTGGCGGGTGGAAGGGATTAAGATGAGGTTTCAATCAGTTTTAAAACTCCTTTTAAATTCAAATCAAAACTAACCAAATCCTTATCCAAGTGGATGATAAATAGAAGTATTTGTTGAAGAAATCTTACATATAAACAAGTTTTGTGCGATGAGTTATGGCATGGAGAAAGTAGGTGGTGCAAGGGACTTCAATTTTTTGAATTTTGAATTCAATCTTGAATTCAAAATTTAAGTTGATTTCAAATTCAAACTAAGTTTGATCCAATAAAACTCTATCTAATTAGAAGTGATTAAATCTAATCTAATTTGATCCTAACTCAATTAGAAATTAATTGAATTCAAGTTCTGATCAAATTAGGACTTAATCTTCCTTAGCGATTAGGTCATCCTATGATTTAATTGTATTTGACCTAATTAAATTCAATTCAATTAGACTTAATCTAAACTTTAATATTCAATCAAATTGAGCTAACCAATGATCTAATTATCGACTAATCCTTCTAAACATTACTGACCCTCAGTGAATTAATTTATTGTAACTATTGCTCAGGGTTAATCATTAATCACATTGATGATTTTACCCTTAGATGATTCTTAATTGTCGTTCAGCCATATGATCG